>NC_085841.1:320225901-320455901 GCF_035594765.1 Anolis carolinensis | reverse complement strand
TGTTAAATAATTTTTAATCTTCACTGGGAGGAAAGTGAATTTAGCCTTAATTATCTTAAAAGTTTTTCCTCCTTGGTTCTCCTTGTTTTCTCATAGGCATTAATATACATAGTTAGCTGCAGTTGTATGTCAGTGCCATTTATACAATTGGTAAGTATTATTGGCATTTAAAGATTCTCATAAGAATGTATAACAGTTCATTTAAAGGTTCATGGTACTTAAGGTACTAAATCTCAGAATTCATAAATATTGTATGGCCCATCTCTTACAAAAATTGAATGACATGAACTGAGTTTACATAAAATATTAAGACTAAAACAGTTGGAACTAAGAAAAGTCATCCAGAAAGAATATTATAGAAGTGTTTCTAGCCATGTGCAATTTTTTTATAAATAGCTTTATACCTTATTATTGATATAGGACAGTTGTCCTACTGTAACGGGGATCTCTAGATAGTGTTGATGCGAAAGCCTAGACATTTTAATACATTCAAATGGGTCTGAGGCATATATAACTATCTATTTTGGCAGTGCTCTGGAGAAATGCCTATTTGTATTTCTTTTATAAAAACGTGTTTATTTTTATTTAAATTTTATTGAATGTATATAAATATATATATGGGTATATAACACCTGTTTTCACTTTTCAGTTTTATGGAAGAAATTCAAGATTCGTCATAATCCAACAGTCTGTTCTGTGTGCACCATGAAAATGGCTCCCTTTCCTATTTCCTTTTTTAAAAAACACCAATCCTATGTGCACATGCTCTTTTTTTAATGCAAGGGAAGGCAAATGTAGCTGTTCAGATATTCCTGGGCTAGAACTCCCAATAGTGCTAACAAACATACATAAACAGAGAAATACTGGGATTTACAGTCCAGAACTATCTGAAAACTCATTTTGCTCACTCCTGCTCTGTTATAATGAATAAGGAAGGCCAGGTAGGCAAGCACCAATGTGTTCTTTAGTTCTAGGGAGCCAAGGAGCACAGTACTTCTCTCATAAAAATGAATAGTGAAATATGGTAGATGTTCTAATTGGTTTAAAAGAGTCTATTAATGTACTTACTCTCCAACATTGCAATTAAAAGGTGATTGCTCTGGATTATAAAATGAGGAAATATTCTTATTCATTGGAGCTCTGCAGTAATAGATACAAAGATGCACTCACATTTTCTATCACATATATTCTTCCCATTGCTGATAAATCATGATTAGGAATTGTTCTTTGGATGTTCCAATGATATTATGAACAAGATGCTAAATTCTCGAATAATAATCATGAACCTAAAGAGAACAAACCATCCCATCCAAAGGGAAGTACTGTAAATGAAAATAGTGTCAAGAGGGAATTGTGCAATATAAACCCTATTTGTAGTAAACTATGAATATAAAGGAGAACAGGTTGTTATTTTTCTATATCACAATACTAATATGGTCATAACAAATTTCTTCTTTAACATGCAATGTTGAAGTGTTGCAATTTTTAAATCATGTCTACATTATGTAATGCGACTAAGATTAATATTTGCCATTTGCTGGGAAGAAAAATTAAACGTGTAATTGATGGTGGCGGGACCATGTGGCACTTTTAAGCAGTGATAATTTGTATGAATTTACATATTAAAATAATCTTTAATACTGATGTTGCTTGTATTAACTTTTTGTTTTTGTTTTTTGTTTTGTTTTTTGTCTACACAGGAAAATGCATTCTAAGCAATCAAATGGTTGCTGTTCTAAATGAGCAAGACTAATAGAGAGAGGCAGATGTCTTGATATCCACTGATCATAACTGTCAGATATATTTATAGGTTTTCTAGCAGATTTTTTCCTCCTAGGAAATCATTTTAGTGATCAGATATTTTTACGAGATCCTGTGAAACTAGGCATATAATTAGCTAACCATCACATGCCATATTATGCCTTACATATAAAAACTTGAGTTTTTTATTTTATTTAAAACGAACATACAATACACTTTTTTGAATTCTGAATTTAAACATAATTATGAAGAAGAGGTTATATTAATAGACAATAAGTAAAGCAGTTAAGTATATGGGTCTAAAATGAATTAAAGTTATATTTGTACAATCTCTATAAAAGTATGTAAGATGTGAAAAAATAAAAAGTTACAAATTCGTTCTCAAATTTAAGAAAATACAAAAAGGAATCCATACAGAATCCATACAGGTTTAAATCAGGGGGCAGCTTTATCTGTTCCAAGTCTTTAATCAAGTATCACATAGAAGGACTTCCTTTCTAATTGATCCACAAACAAGTAGCATGCATTGCAAAGTCACTCTGTCCATTAAAGGTTATATTCACTATGACGAATAGGACATTCCAGTGCCCACAGTGCTTTAGTTGATGGTCAAAATGTCTATGATCCTTGATATGAATGTCACTGAAAACAAAAAGACAATCATTCAGAGCTATCAATGGTAACTAAAATAATTAATTTTGAATATATGCATTTGAAATGATCAGGTAAATGGTATGAAATCTAACGTAATACTGTTGAAAGGATATTTCCTTCCTTTCCCTCAGAGCACACTGAAGTGCCCTGATCTTCCACCCAGAGAATCAGGGCACCATCTTGAATATGGTAGATTATTGTGCAAAGGGCTGAGGGAGAAGGGGAATCATGCAACTCATGAGAGTGGGAGCTCCATTCAGATTTGGCGCATTGGACCAGTTTTCAGGTGTCCCTGAAGCCTACCGTGCCACAGTCTCCCCAAGTCACCAAAGTCTTTCAAATGTTTCTTATATTGTGCATTTTCATATAATAAACAAATGAGGTGAGTTAATACAAAATTGTGCAAGTGCATCATCGTCTTATGCTTTCATCAATGCTTGATTTTTTAAAGAAACATGGTACCCTCATGCTTCCTATTCACAAGCATATGGCTATAATTTTCCAGTATGCTTATTCTGGAGTGGCCCTAATATAACTGGAACTATCCCAGCAATATCTGTGCTTAATATATGTTGATAATGGCCATTAGTGAGTATAAAAATTGAAATATAGTTTGCCCTGCACATTTACGGGTATGATTTTTGTTGATTAAATTTAAAATGTTCTCTTTAGGTCCTCCATACTGTGGTCATCCTCTAGCAGACATTGATTATAAAGTTGTGATGGAGAACCTAGGTATTCATAGAGAGATTTTCTCTCAAGTTAAAAAATATTTTTATTCACATTTTTTTTCCACTTGTGCGGGGATGATGTATCCCTAAACCCTGTGCATGTGGAGGATTGACTAGAAACATGAACAGAGGGTACATGAGAAAAATGTCTGTACATTTTTATCAAAATGAAATTTGGTGATATTTAGGTACAACAAGTAGACAAAATTTAAAAGAATAAGTAGAACTCATAATCAAAAAGGGGTTTTTTTGTGAATTTTTGTTGTTCTCCTCCCATATGCCAGGAATGTCATCTCAGCTGTCTAATAATGGACATGGTAGTCATCAATGAAATAAAAGAAAATACCATTCCTTCCCATGTTTCTGTCACCATTCCTGACAACTATTGAAACCATATTTTAGTAGTGAGCAGAAAATCAAAACGGATGATTTCAAAAATAAATTCGGTTTGCTTCTTCATGTGTAAGAAAGTTCTTTTAAAATCAATTCATGCTACATGAGTTGTTAGTTTGTTCGGCCTTGTTGACTTAGGTTTTACATATTTCTGAGAAAAGAAGAAAATTAATATTTCTCATGAGCTGGATCCTCAACAAACCACAGCATGTAAAATTCCTGTTTCAGGATTTCAGACAGACAGCTTATTGCATTTCAAAAGACATTTAATATTCTACACCACTGATAATGTTGGTTTCCTTGCTGAATTTGTGAAGCATCTTGGAGTTTGACACCCCAAATTCTACTTTTGCAAATTTTGAGGATACCGTTTCTCACTGGCCCCATTTTTGTCTGTTGATCTTCGTCAGTTGGATTCAGTATTGGAAGGATTGACACTCATAGACATATAAAGTGGAGATGAAACTACTTTCATGTATCATGTGAATAATATCAATTGACTATAAAAATATACAACAGCAAAAACAAGAAATGTCTAAGAGACATTATGCTCTCATTTAAAACTTAAAATGCACCAAGATCTCGCATCACTAGATGTACTTATGGTGGTGGAGCTTCATCATCACAACTACCTCTCTGAGCCTGACTCCCTTCCAAGAAACTTATTGTTGTAAAGCCTTGTCAAAAATCTTTCTCAAAGTGCTTGGGAGAAGTACAGTGAGTGAAGAAGCTCCCACCCTTATCTCAGAAACAAGTCACTTTGATACTAAAGTTACTATCGTAAAGCTCCTTACCATCATGCTGTTTGTGTGCCTTCAAGTAATTTCTAATTCATGGTGATCTTAAAGCAAACCGATAATGGGGGTTTCTTGGCAAGATTGAATTTGCCTTCCCTTGAGGCTGAGAGAATGTGATATGTTCAGGGTCACCCCAGTGGCTTTCCATGATCAAACAGGGATTCAAACTATGTTTTCCTAGGCCCTAGTCCAACACTTTAAAACGCTGCACCACGCTTGTTACTTAGTAATTCAGAAAACTCTCCATTGGAAGAAATACCAAGCTTATACAATGCATCTTTTGAAAATACTTTTGATCTTTGCACTGAAACAAGAGCCTAAATGCAAATTCCCAAAAGATGTAGGCTTCTAACACTATCTTACATATTTGTTCATGTTTTTACAATCTGTCAGTTCTATTGCATAAGAAGAGTATAGGAAAACAATAAGTAAACCATATTCATTTTGTTGAGGCATACAATTTATGATGCACAGACATTTATGTAAAAAAATCATTTTCAAGGTTGCTTTCCTCAATTGGTCCAAAATTTTAAGTAAAGGCATTTAAGCTCTCCAAATAAAAGCATTTTTCTTTCACTCTCGTTTTCCCTCAAAAAGAGCAACTAGTGTCAATTTTGCCTTGTTCTGATATTCACTCTGAAGAAATTGAATCAGATGAACAACCAAACTGAAACAAAATAAATAATATTAGTATCATGGAACAGTTACTTCCATTCTAGCTTAAATATATTTACGTATATTGTAAAATCTGAGTGAAAATTATTCTTAGTCAACAAGCTGAAAATTGGGCAGTGACAATAATGAAACCAGACTTAAATCCAGTTCACATTGTTGACCAATGAAAACTAATTCATATAATCAGTTCCTACATAGTCTGTTATTAAATCCCTAACCTAGTAGTTCTGGCAAGGATAGGTAGCTCTACAAAATACAATGGAATTTTTATTATTAATGCAATTCCAAGAGCCAAAAAATAATAGACTATGCATTGTATTGTTACCGTCACATAATGTGAGCCAAAGTATCATTAGTCCACCTCAAATTGACAGCGGATCCAGAAAAGAACATAAAGGAATTCCTGACATTCCTGGGAGTATAGCAACACTACAAAGAGCAGCACAACTATTGGTAAAATGTTACACACCTTAATAAAATCTAGTTACTTCTAATTATTATTTCTCCTGTTACACAGTGAGGGGGAATGAGAAAAAACAATGTATTTTATTGAATCTAGTGCATTTCAATGTCAATTGTATATTTTATTGTTCTGGATGTTGAGTCCCCTTTGTATTATTGTAAAGTGGCCATAACAATAATACATTCTCTAGTTTCAACTGGCACATAGCTCTAACACATATATTGTATACTTAATCCCTGGTTAAACAACAATTTTATGAATAACTCTTTGTAAGCTATGTTTTTCATTCTGATTTTATACTGAACATTTGACATACTTTTCAGTATTTTTCCATTCAGAAATCTAGCATTTTGACAACAAAGGTAAATACTATGAACTACATATTGGAAAGTAATTAGTATCTTTTAAAAAGACCCAGTAATAAGTCAAAACACAGAATCAAGACAGAACGCATGGTAGGCGTTTTGGATGTCTTTAATACCAGAAGCTTTATTATATGAATAATTTGTCTGGGAATTATCAGGACTGATGTCAATAAAGTTGTTGTTTAAAATGATGATGATGTCAAAAATGAAAAGAATTGACATTTCCTGCTTTTTAAAATGAATAAGGGAGATTCTTAATATCACGTGCATTGATACACTGACAAGACAATGAAGAGTTTAATGAAGCCAGCTCTATGTGGTAATATATACACTTATACTTCTGAACGTTGGCACCGATTGTAAAGCACTTTTTAAAGGGATACAGTTCACAGATATTTCCTGTACAGATCCTATTAAAATCAAAGGGAAATGTTACTGAAGTATAGCAGTGGTTTTCTAATGCTGACTTATATCCTGCAAAAAAAATGGTTTAAAATTATTTTCAAATGGTAATCACACTTCCTATGCAAACACTATTGTAATAAGTGGGATAATGTTGAAGCATAGCTGCACTCTTGGACCAGACCAATTCATTTTAATCAACCTGCCTCCCAGAAGATGGTGCCTTACTACAATTGTTTTTCTTGTTTCTACTATTGTTGTTTGAAATTTAAATACGATAGTCATTTCTTCGTTGTAGTTCATCAGAAGAAGAAATTGTAAGCTATCTCTGAACAAAATTTTTCCAGTTTTATATTCACTGGTAATACCAGCAGCTGTTGGTGCTATGGATAATACTAATTTTATGTGGTTTGGTTCTTTTAATGTAAAAATAAATTGGAATTTTAAAACAGCCCGAAATCAAAAAGTTTTACAAATCTACAGTTTTCTGCACTCATATTCTCATAAATAAAATTTCTTCCTTTCTGCTGTGAAGTAATTTTGTGTGATTTAAAAAATCATGGGCCATGTATACAAAATGAAGCTTGAAAGTTATGAGGCATTTCCACAGTATGATCTGAAACAAATATAACCATCCCTTTGACATTCTTTCTTTTGATCTTAAAGAAAGAAAAAGAAATAACATTATATTAACCAGCAATGTTTTTTAAGCATTGTCAGAAAGCACACACAGTTAACGTCTCATTATTATAATTCATTATTCTGATATTCTAATATATTTACTATTCACAATCTACAGTAGAAATGTGAGTTTGGGGAGAATAGCTAGGAGCACGTGAATTAACAGACTGAACACAGGTACAGATTTAGAAAGAATCTTGGATCTTTTTTGTGTACTATCTAATCCTAGTTGTGAAATCAGTTTCAACCTATGAGAACCGTAAGTATGAAAATCAACACTGATTGACAACAAAGTCTTTTTTCCCATAGCCTTCAAACATGTCTTCTTTCTCCAAAACCTGTTTTTAAAAACCTTGTCTTACTTGCTTTTTGAAATGATGCTGTGGTTTGGGAAGCGGAAAGCAAGCCAAATCAACAGTTTACACACAATTATTTAGATCTTTTAATGCATCTCTAGGTGATCAAACATGGACTCTTAATCTCAGTGCTAATCCAGAGCTAATCCATACTTTTGACTGCCAGCCCCCTGGATACTATGGGAGCAAGGAGTCCTGACCATCCAGCAGTATTTAACCTGATTTGGCACCTCCAGACAGCCGCCCTTACCATCCTCCAACTGTTCTTGTCATGGCATCCAACAGGCATGACATGGTGAGTGACATCAGCCAGCCCAACAGATTAATGTGGAGGGGGAGAAAGGAATCCCTCTTCCTCTCCCCCTACCATCTGATCACCCTTGCTCCCCAGCTGACATCAATGAAGACAACAAAAAGTAGATACTAGCCATGTCACACCCACATACTGTCATTACAATGAGAATGAGAGTGGGATGGTGAGTGTCATCCCATGTGTCTAGGCCACTGAGCCCAGGGAATATAGAATGGCTGTGTAAACAGTTGAAGCTGGTTCTATCTTTGAACCAGCCCAACTGCTTACACTGGCACAAAGATAATGCATCCTCCACTGAGCTCATATCCCCCTTTTTCAAGATAATGAGTCTTACTTTACATACTTACTTAGGCGATCCCTCGTAGCTCGAGGAGGATTGTCTTCCATCTCTGGTGTCTTGGGGGTGGGTTCTTAGGTGGCTGAAGAGACCTATTCTTGATCCGCATGTTCTCCCGCAGTGAGGACATCGGTTTCCAGGTGGAAGGTGGTCCCGGTCAGGGTTGGCTTGACGGGCCTTCCTCTTGGCACATTTCTCCCTTAAGCCCTCCATTCGTGCCTCTTTGAACTCCACAGCACTGCTGGTCACAGCTGACCTCCAATTAGAGCACTTAAGGGCCAGGGCTTCCCAGTTCTCAGTGTCTATGCCACAGTTTTTAAGGTTGGCTTTAAGCCCATCTTTAAATCTCTTTTCCTGTCCACCAACATTACGTTTCCCGTTCTTGAGTTCAGAGTAGCTGCTTTGGGAGTTGGTGATCGGGCATTCGGACAACGTGGCCAGTCCAGCGGAGTTGATGGCGTAGGAGCATGTGTCCACAGTCTTATAGATTTGGAGTATCCCGTTCCCAGTTAGACAACAATACACTTGCAACAATGCACCTGTATATCACTTTCATCCTAAGTTTCTTGGGAGTTCCCCATTCGGCATTACTAGAAAACAAGATTTCCAAAAATGTGAAAACTCACTAGTTTGGAGAAATACAATATACAAACCTCATCACTGTCACAAAATCACACTGTTTAGATTTAAGGAAGATGAATAAGTTAATCAGGTGTTTTCTATCTTTGTAACCAAGGAGACAAATTGTGATCAAATATAAGGAAGATTAATTTGGACAGCACTTTTAAAGTGTTTTATAGAAAATGGCATTCTTAATTACCTAATCAGCTATAAGGGAAATTGTAAATTTAAGTAGAAGATTAAAAATCTGCTTGAGCTCAAACTATCCATGTGTGTCCCCATTTCTCCTTAACAGAAGGAGTTCCAACTATCGGCGTATCAGAAAAGCAGTGCAATGGGAAAAGCAGTGCACTGTTTTTATAGCAGTCAATACAAGCACAGCACTTGCAGTAACCACAACATATCTTATTACAACACATCTGGCACCATGAGAAGGAATATGTTTCCTGAAACTTGCTTTTACTGCAGAATAATATTGTAAAAATTACAGCTGGGGAAGGGAAACAACTAATTTTGGATTCTCTATGAGTCCATTCACATATTGCTGGGAAACCAAAAATACATTTTATATCATTAAAATGTTGCTTCTCACAAGATGAGTTTCAAGTGGTATTCAGCTGGATAGAAAAGCAATACATTTTAATGAAATAAAAACCGATACAAAGACTTCATGTTTTAGGGATAGACAATGTCAAACGTTCGTATTGCAAAAGTTCAATCTTTATGATTCCAGAGGTAAAGAAGAAAACTGTTCCTGTCCAAGCACATGGAGGATATCCACCTATATCTGAAAAAATATAACAGATAAACTCAATCTTATATTTCTTGCATGTGTTTTGTCCACCATTTTGGAGAATCAAGTGGGTTGCAGAAGTCATCTATATGAATGTCATCCATTGTAAAATCTAGCAAGCAGTGTCCTAACGTATAATGGCACAGATTGCTGAAAAGTGAAGTCGACATACAAATTTGTTTGGAAGTCATTGACCTATCACTGCAGTTTTATATACTCTGTGTTTTTTTATAAATTAATCTGTCCACTTAAGTTTCCAGAAAGACAGGTGAAAGAAAAAGACTCTAATTTACTTCAGTAGCATAGGTTCAGTATAATTTGCTGTGGCAGATTTGACTGTAATACAAGCAGACACTTCCTTTCCAATTGCTGTAGTGAACATGATACAGTCAATAAATACAAGTTGTATAATTGCAACAAATGCTCGTCCAAAATGTATGTAAATCTCTGAATGAAAATCTGAAGTATCGAGAGAAATTAAGTCCCAGCAAGTGAATATTAAAAAAATGTTCTTATAAATGCAATTTTGGAAACGGTATTCATTTAAAAAACAAAATACTTAAAGCAATATTGAATTATAACAACCATAACAAATCACAACATTGAGAGCAGAATCCTATATATATCTACTCAAAAGTAAGTTTCATTGTGTTTGATAAGGCTGGCTTCCAGATAAGTTCATATAGTATTGCAGTTAAAGATAAAGTGAAGTAATGCAGAATTTATGATTAATGGCAGTTTTGTATGTGGCACAGATAAATCTAGTACAGGGATGTCAAACTCATTTTCTCAGAGTCACATCAGCCTTATGGTCAAACGGCCATTTGTACTGTATAAATGTAACTATGTTGCACTGGCACTGAAAGCCTCATGGGCCACATAAAATGACATGGTGGGATTGATTTGGCCTGTGGGCCTTGTGTTTGACACATTTGATCTAGTACATTTGGAAAATAAAGCTTTTTAGATTTAATCCAATTTAATATCATTTTTGTAATGGTATTTATTAAAGCATTTTTATTTAATAATAAAATAAAATAAAAATTGTATTCCACTCTATCTCCCCGAGGGGACTTGGATTTACTATATGCGAAGTACAATGAAATTACTTTAAAAGGTTTAATTTGTTCTTGTTGTTACATTTATTTTTCTCCTTCCTTTTATTTTACTTAGGGGCTCAAGGTAGCTTACAACAGTTAAAGCAGATATAGCTAAAAAAATTACATTGTACAAAAATTAAAAATGTAACTCAACTATCAAGTTTAAAAGTAGTTAAAACAACTAATTACAAAGAACAAGAAACATTAAAATGTGTGTGAAATGGCCTTTCCCTGGATCCGACGGTCCTCAAAGTCCTGTTGAAACAAAACATTACTTTTGAAAGGATATCTATAAGGATGCCAGTGTAGCTCTTTTAGGAGGACAGTTCCAGAGCCTGAGAGGACTACTGTTTAGCGCCTTGTGCCTTGCTACCAACAGAGATTTGTTACTCAAACAAATATTAACAATTTCAGAGTACAACTACAAGGAACATAACCATGATCAGTACTTCACAGACTGGAATAGTCAATGCCACTTTTGCTTTGGAAACAATTAAGAGAGACAAATCACTAGCTAGTACTGTCTTCCAATAACTATTATTACTGTCTTCCACAGTAACCTGCCTAGGGACTGAATTTGTTATTGTAGGTCCTTTTTTTGTCTTTTTTTCTTTCTTTCTTTCTCTCTCTTTTTTTTTTTTTTTTTTTGCAATTCTTCTACCTTCAAGATATGACAAATTGCATCACCAGAGTGCCTTTTTGGTGATGGTATCTCACATTTTTGGAATGCCCCTTCCAAATATACTTCCCTGACAGCTTCTGGATGCCATTTCATTATCAAGCAGAGACACATATATGCAGTAGGAGTTCCTTAAGAGAGTGAAGTTGTTTTACCACTACATAATGTCTCTAATTGCAATTTTATTTGTAAGTTGTTTTCTAAGTTCTGCAGTGTTGAAACTTGAAATATAAAGGTAATGTGCATCCGCGCGCACACACATTAATACCCTATTAATCCAGTCAGGCCTCAGTGGAGAGGAGACTGAATGTTTTAAAAAAGAACTGAATGCAATCTGATTGTTTGTGAACTTTGTGACCAGGAATATTCTTTGACAAGATGAAAAGAGGACACTACTCATGTAAGTGACCAGTAATTGTGAAACATGATAGTTGATATATGGCATGATTCGAATATGAACACAGATCCAAAAATCCAATGTTCTATATTCAACTTCTGCCCTGAAATAATCATTTGTTAGATAAAAAGGAATCACATAAAATATGTGTATAGTCTGCTCCCATATTTTGAAATGTGTGGATTTTTCTGTAGTTTGAATCTATTGTTCCATATCCTAGTCTCTGGAGAAGCAGAAAATAAGCTTGCTCTATCTTCAATATGGCATCCTTCCAAATATTTAAACATGGCTATCATGTCATCTTTTAACCTTCTCTTAACCTATCACACAATAGCATTGTAAAGTAGAGGTACTTGCTTCCCTACTATGTGGCTGACTACTGCAGAATTCTGGACAATGTAGTTTAGGGAAGCTAAGGGCTCTCTAGCTGAGAATTTCAAAGTGCCCCCCCCCCAAACTACATTTCCCATAAATCTTGAGGAGGAAAGTGGGCGAAAGGGTAACTAGTGCTTTCCCTTTCTAATATGATATTGTCCCAAGAATGCACAACTCTTTCAACCTCTCTTCACATGTTATGATTTCCACACCTCTTATCGTCTTCATTGGATTTCTCAGAATCCACTCCAATAAAATAAGACAACCCCAACTGACCGCAAGACTCCAGATGAGACCTCATTAGTGCAGAATATAGGGGAACTATTACTTTCTTTGATTTGGAAACTATGCTGCTTTTAATGCATACCCTGTAAAAGGGTATGGCTTTCAAAACTTTTGCACCCCTCCCCCCATTCTTGATATCCTTCTTGAATTGTGATGCCTGAACTGGACACATTATTGCCTCAATCTAGACACTATACTCCAATTAATACAGAACAGCATTGGTTTTTCAGCTGATACATCACACTGTTGACTCATGTTCAGCGTGTGGTATACTGAGACTCCTAGATCCCTTTCACATGTATTATTATGTCAAGTGTCACCTGTCCTGTCACCCATTTCATTTCTTCTGCCTAAGTGTAATACCTTATATTTCTCCCTTTTGAAACTCACTTTGTTAATTTTAGCCGAGGTCTCCAATATGCAAATATAAGATATGTGGGTCATCGGTCCTCAAGAAGGAAAGATCTTGCATCTCTTATGCTCTCGAGAAAACACAATGTCTGAGAGATACTAAGAATCCAAAAGGACTTTTTAAAATCTCACACATACAGCAACGTGATCCACAAAGGTCACTTATTGTAAAAAATATTGTACTGAAAGTAGTAAACACAGCATAGTAATGCCCTCTCCTGGTGACCATACTGCTTCTTCTAAGCAGTAGGAGGGGGTATCCCTTTAGTTATATTGTGGTTTCATTATCATAATGTCGGACACAATCCAACCAAGATGTCCAATTGATTTCAACAGGTGAGATGAAAACATAATTTAGCTCCACCCTTTCCCACAAATTAACATCACATATTACTCAGATTTGGGAGGGTACATCCTTTCTTTTAGTAAGAAGCTTCAAAGTTACATACCTAATTTTTGCTTAGACAAACATTTGTTAACAAAGCAAAGCTAAAAGACAGGCTGCTAATTGTTTTCCATTCTGATTACCCTTGTGAATTGTTAGGATTGGGAGTCGAAGATATAACTAGTGACCCACCTGTGAGCACACCTCCTCGCAAGGCATTTCTAAACATGATTTCACATTTAATAAGTTTTTCTATGTAAAGTATTTGAAAATACATCAGCTTATTCTTTCACCAGTAAAGGTCTAATATTTTGAATGTTGTGTTGTACTTTCTTTTTAAGGGCAAGGCAACATAGGAGCTTCCTGTACTTCCACTAGAGCAAGAATGGGCAAACTTCAGCCTTCCAGGGGTTTTTGACTTCAATTCCCATATTTCCTAACAGCCGGTAAGCTGGCTGGGATTTCTGGGAGTTAAAGTCCAAAACCCCTGGAGGTCTGGAATTTTCCCATGCCTGTACTAGAGAAGTGAAAGCTGGAAATACTACACTCGTAATATAGGCAGTCCCCAAGTTACGACCAAGATAGATTCAGTAGTTTTTCAGAACAGAACAGGTACATTTTAAAGTGTAACTCCAGCCAAATATATATATGTATTAGTTTTGGATAGCATAGGGAAGGATTAAAACCCCTGTGGTCTTTGTTTTGCTGTCTTGTGCCCCTGTTCAGAAGATTTCACCTCACTTTTTCTCCCTGTGATAGCTGGACTTTGAAAAAATTAGGGACTGCCTGTACTGATAATAATTTTATTGGCTACCTGTCTCTCCTCAAGGCTTGGTGTGGGGTACAACACAGTTAAAATATATAAATAAAACAAAACCATTAAAACACATATATTAAAAGTCAGATGTAAGATTATATCACATTTAGATAATGTGCTCAAAGGGCTCATATTATGACAACCAAACCACATGAGTAGTCTAAGGCAAGAATATTTCAATGTTTCACACACACACCTCTTCACCTGCTAACAATACTAGCCAACATTTTACTAGTGTTAGCAGTAGGCTCTACAGTTTTAAAATAATTCACATCTAAATAAAAAATATTCAATTTAAAAAGTTTCAAATCTCTTAAAACTGTTCAGTTAAAACAGTGGTTCTCAACCTGTGGGTCCCCAGGTGTTTTGGCCTACAACTCCCAGAAATCCCAGCCAGTTTACCAGCTGTTAGGATTTCTCCGAGTTGAAGGCCAAAACAATACGCTAACATCTTCTTTGAATTTGCCATTGGATTAGTTTACATGTACCAGCATTGTAAAAGTCTGCCTCCATTGTTTGGGCTCATGTGGTGTAGGCTGGAATACCTACACTAAGTTACACATTACCAAAAAAAAAAAAAAAAAAAGGAAATCCATCAACAAAAAGGGATCTCTGCTTTGTATAAAAGCTGGGGACAATTAATTTACTAATCTAGATGCACATTTAGAAATAATTGCTACAGTGTAATTAGAAATAATTTGATCATAACAAATTATTTTTAATTTGTTTGCCTACTCAATTTGCTATCCATGTTCAACTGCTATTAGATAACACCAAGGCCCTCATTGTCCCTCCTTATGGTGCTATTAACTTTAAAACAGACTTGGGCTTCAAAACCCTCAAATAGAGAACTGTCTTCTGTGAAAAGGAAACATGGGCACCCTGGAGTCAGGGCATCATCATTTCTGGCAGGTTCTGCTGAGGCATGTGAATCCTGACAGATACACCTGTGTGCCAGGTACTGAAAATCCTTATTCAAAAGAATGTATCCTGCTGTACAATGTGTTATCATTTTGATTATATGTCTGTTCCTTAACCTTCTGAGAAAACAAAAATCTAGCTGTCTCCTAAGAATGCTACAGTTAGATCTTCACATTTGTAGGTTTAACCTTTGCAGATGTTATAATTCACAGATTAAATTAATATATTCTTTTTAGGAAGTCTGTAGGTCCTCCAGGATAATTATACAGTCATCGTCTGCCAAACGTTGACCACAGAGTTGCCCTGAAGGACCGAGGCCCTTGGAATGGAAGTTAACCACAGGGAGGACCTAATGATTCCTAGAGAGGTGTTCTCTCAGGTTTAAAAAAATCATTTTTAACTTGTGCTTTTTCCACATTTGTGTGGGTTCTGCTTGCCTAACCCCATAAACAGGCCTACTGTAATTGGAAATTACTTATATAAATTGGGAGATGTGAATAAAAATGCCTGGAAATACTTTTATGCTATGCATTTTACTCACTTCTGAGTCCTCACAATAATCTGAGTTTTAAGGTTCCACAACTTACATAGGAAACCTAAAGTTGTAGGATTCTGGAGCTGGGATAAGACAGGAAAAGAATGGGAGATGGATTCCTTTAAAATATTAATTTGGTATTATATTATCTACAGGGGTAATTCTAGTGAGGTAAAAAAAGTATAGAATTATATCGAAGCTGAAAAAAGTAGACATTTTCCCCTTTCCATTTGTATGTCATGCAAAGCTTCTCTATTTGAAAGAGACCACTATGGAAGAGACAAAGTTATATTTACATAAGGAATTCCCCTAAACTGGATTGTTCTGCTGCCTTCCCCCATGACACTTCATAGTGTTCATGAGGTTCCCTGATCTTAGAACCACAGAACCATAGAATCATAGAGTTTGAAGAGACCTCGTGGACCATCCAGTCCAACCCCCTTCCAAGAAGCAGGAAAATCGCATTCAAAGCACCCCCGAGAGATGGCCATCCAGCCTCTGCTTAAAAGCCTTCAAAGAAGGAGTCTCCACCACACCCCGAGGCAGAGAGTTTCACTGCTGAACAGTTCTTACAGTGAGGTAGTTATTCCTAATGTTCAGGTGGAATCTCCTTTCCTGTAGTTTAAAGCCATTGTTCTGTGTCCTAGTTTCCAGGGCAGCAGAAAACAAGCCTGCTTCCTCCTTCCTGTGACTCCCCCTCACATATTTATACATGGCTATCATGTCTCCTCTCAGCCTTCTCTTCTGCAGGCTAAACATGCCCAGCGCTTTCAGCTGCTCCTCATAGGACTTGTTCTCCAGACCCTTGATCATTTTAGTTACCCTCCTCTGGACACATTCCAGCCTCTCAACATCTCCCTTCAATTGTGGTGGCCAAAATTGAATACAGTATTCCAGGTGTGTCTGATCAAGGCAGAATAGAGGGGTAGCATCTTCAAGAAAGCCTTTAAGCCAACTCTTCAGACTGAGCATTTTTGCCCTGTTTTGCCACTTTGCTTCGCAGCAAGGACGGGGCCTTCTGTGCACCATCACATGATGCACAGCAAGCCCTACCCACTTTCCACCCAAATTCAGGGGAAGTGGTAAAAGGCACTTCCTCCATGACCACAGGGAGGAAAGTGTATTTTGGGTAGCTCCAGTGGAGCTACCCGCAGTTTCCCTTCTGTTTCCCTGTGTGATGGCAGAAAGGGCAGCAGGGCAATACGCATTTCTGTGAGTTGCTGCCCTTTCTACATCTGATGGGGGAGGGAAAGGGTGCCAAAGCACCCTCTCCTGCCCCCTCCTTGTGATGAGAGTAGGAGGGACGGTGTGTGCGGCGCCATGAGCCACCCCGCAAGCCTTCCCTTTCCCCGGTGATTGCTGGTGCATCAGCATGTGTGAAGAGGTCCTTAGATAGCTGCAGAGCAATGGAGGAAATGGAAAAAAAATCAGTTGTTTGAGTGGCTTTTGACTTGTGCCACCATTTAAGACAACCCATCAGTTGGGGCATTTAGATTCATTGGTGGGTAACCCATAGTTCATCTATATCTGATATTCCTGAAATAGGTAAGACCTCTTTACAGATTCATTACAAACTTCTCTTAAGCCCTTATTCCTTTGTTGCAAGTTTCTCATGTCACCTGAGGATTCTTCTGAACTGAAAGTTCATGCCTGGAATACATACATGCCTGCTTAAAAATGGGGATAATTTAGACCTCATTAATTTCTGGCCAACATTAACCATTGGTCATTTAAATACAAGTGGGTGGTTCAAGATGATAAGAAAAGTGGACACAAATACAAAACCATTTTATGAGTATAGAAAATTACTAGCATTGTGCATGAACCTCGACATTTGGTTAAATGCACAATCTAGCAATTTAGAAAACAAATCAGTGCATAGAGTTAGAAGAGAGCACAAGGCCTTGTAGCCCAACACACTGCTATGAATGATCACACAATCAAAGCACTTTTGACAAACGACCATCCAGCCTTTGTTCAAAAACCTTCAGAGAGGGAGATTCCAAGCTAGTCCATTCCACTGTCAAGCAGCTTTTACCATTAAGATATTCTTCCTAATGCCTAGGTGGAATCCTGTTTCCTTCAGTTTTAACCAATTTCTCTGCATCTTAGGACGTCAACACATGGACGTCAACATGCTTCCAGGTTGCTTCCTTGATGGAGCCCAACAGAGCCCATCATTTGACGTAAGGCTACTTCTGGCAAAGCTCCATAAAGGAAGGGTCCTGGCAGTGACCTAAGAAGAACACAGGAGGCTTGCTGTGTTCTCATTAGATAGAACGGGGGAAGCTAGGTGGCAACCACTTTCCTCCATGTGATGGGGAAAGCAGTGCAGCAGACAATGCAGGATGCGGGGTGATAGTTTTCTACCCTGCTCCACGGATTCACCACACTGCTTGGTGAATCCCCCCCTTGTTGTCCTGCTTCAGGACCTCAGTGTAATGAAGTTCCTAGTCTCTAGAACAGCAGAAAACAAGCTTACTTCCTCATTAATACTAAATTATTCAGAGGTCTTCCCATTCATTTTGGGAGTGAAGTCATATCTTAATCTCAAAATCCAAGTCTTCATGCCTTACATGGACTATCATTGAAAATCAGCAGGCAGCCACATCTTCCTTCCCTTTCTCCTCCTCCTGCTTGTCCCAATGAGATGTGATTTTGGGCCTAATGACTCTGCCTAAGATGTTTATGCCAACCAAATTCAGATCAGTAGAAGTAGATCTATTTATTCTACATGCCCATCTCTTTTATTTTTTTTAAAGGGAAATTATCAATAATGTGTTTACTTTTTGGTGGAATTGGATGAAATCTACAGAGATAGTTATGTCTTCTAAAGAGACTTGGATTCACAAACCCACTTGCAAGAAGCCACTATCCCTGAACTGTCCATTTAATTCTGACAGGTTTTTTTTGAAAAGGAAATATATGTGTGTTGATATTTAGTTACAGTCCATGAAGCCAACAGGATTTTTGAAGCAAGCACCAAATTCTGGGACTCAATGACATCACAAAACTTTTTGATATTTTTTTTCTGCGGGATTCTGGATACTGCCAAATTTCTCCAAATTATTTATTTTATTTTTATCTGGAATTCATCTGAAATCAAAGGAAATCCATAAAAATTACTAGCTCAATATACAAGTGGTATTGGAAAGTTCCATCCCAATGTGTTCAGAAGACAAGGAAAAAGATCCATCCCCATGTAAATGCTGGAAAAGGATGGTGAAAATCTATTTGAAAATAAAACATTTTCTAAATGTCCACAAAGGAAATTACAAGTTAGATTCCCATTTATTTTGCTCACAGCATCTGCATTTGATAGAAAATTAATTTGAGTGTGCTCCCAGCATGTAAAGTATTTCAGAGTGCAGTGATATGAAAAACTAACTTGGATGGCTCAACAGAACCTGGCTAAAACATTTTTGCCAATGTACGTTCAAACTCATGAATTGGTCCAAGTCAACCTCAACTTTAAAAAAAATACATATATACACACGCATCCCTTTTCCCCATAAGAAAAAAAAACACTTGAGCATCTGTTGAAAACTACTGTATTTCTACTTACTATTCAAAGGGTGTTCCTCCCAAGCCTTTGAAGATTTTCATGAGCAGGCTGGAGGAATGCCATGTCGTCTTTTATTTTTTAAATATTTGTTCTTTAGATCAGGACTTAGCACAACATGTACACTAATACAAATTCAAATGTAGCTGCATCTCCAGCTTTTGCTATTTAAGCTGTTGGGCTTTCCGTCACTTGTGCTTAAAATAACAAGATTTCATATTCAACAATTTTGAAGGAAATAAAGTTAACTCTGTGGAACTAAACTGAAAGTCTTCTTAGGCCCCTGAATTTTGGCATTTCGCTTCTATTGTTTTATACAAATCTGGGTGTGAAAATAAGCCATGTATCATGAATTCAGTTGAGATAATTTTTCATTTTATGATTGGAACTAAATACATTTAGGTCAGAGTTTTCAAAGGAGAAAACAGAGAAGAGGATTTATAAGAAATCCATCTAATGAAACACATAACTGATCAAGGATAAATGTTATTTTTGGCTATTTAGAAAGTCTTTAGCTAATTGGGCTAGATTTAAAGCCCCTTGCAATGTCTTTGAGGAAAGAGGATCTCATGGTTCCTCAAATTAGTGCCTTTAATTAAATGAAATATAATGCCCTGGGTTGTTTAGTTCCTTATCTAGCTCTATGCTCTGTGTTCTGTAGCACATTTTCCATTTTAAGTTTAACAGCTGTATTAAACATAAAGTTATCCATCTTTTTGTTCCATCTTCTTCCTTTGACTCACAACTTGGCTTTCTTCTCAAATTGAAGTTTGCCCTTTTTTGGCTTTCTAACAACTTGTCTTTTTACATAGTTTGTGGCACTAGCTGATCTCCCTTAATTATTTTCCTGATAGAGCTGATTTGCCAACTTCATCCCATATGAGACATTTTGAGAATGGCTAAAAGCCATTTTCAGTTTCTACAAAATGATCAGTACCACTTATCATCTAAGAACTCTGAAATATATAAATCACAATTGACAGAGAAATAGTGTTGCTGGATTCTAGCCTCCTAGAGGGGATAACAACTCATAAAAACAGAAAAGGCATTTCAATATCTAATATAATAGGAAGGTTTAAGAAAATTGGCAACATTTTCACATTGACTTCATCTCCTGGTTTTGCAGAGTAATCAAGAAGCTTACACAACTTCTAGTTCTTGCCAAATCTCTCAGCTTTTTATTCTGAAGAGAGTGCTATATTTCCTAATAATAAATCTGCAAAAATAAAAGGTAGTCCATGCCTCTTTTCCCCTCTTGCATGACAAGAACGCCTTATTTGGTCCTCATATCTAATATTTCACTGTTGTACTGGAATCTGACACATTAGTTAATCAAATGTGATCGATTTCATGTCAGCCTAATAAAGTATAAGCTCTTACTTCTTCCTATTCATTAGTGTAGGTAAACTCCTGCCAAAGACCACTATAGCCTTCCCTTTTTGACAGCTTGCTGAACTAAAAGCTTTCATATGATTCCATTTTCCTCTCAAGAGATGATTTCACTTCTTAGTATTATATTCATTATCTTTTCAATTACATTATCCTCCCTGGTATACATTGTGGACTTTAAGTACCCCATATAAGCAAACTGTAAATTACAGTTTGCCAGGAAAATAATGATCAACCTTTTTCAGCAAAGTTCAGTTTTGGAATATTTTTCTTTAAAAAGGAATGCACATAAAAGTATATGCAACAAAATCTTGCATATAGGGACCTATCAGAGAGCTTTTACCATCTGAATGCTTCAGAAATGCTAGCTAGATATTTGTTTTAAAAACTGGAAAATATTTTTTCAAATACCCTAATATTACAAGTCTAATGATGTAGTTTCATCTTGAGCTAGTTTATGAAAAGCAGATAGCATTTTAAAATGTAATATTCTATTATAGTGCCACAGAAATGGACTGGCAGCCAGTGGCGCGGTTTCAGCAAGCAAGTTGTGTGTTCCCTATAGCCAGCCTCAGTTAACAGTCTGGCTACTGCTTTTTGGATTAACTGAACTATACAAACACTCTTTGATATAAGCCCACATTAAGTGTATTACAGTAATCCAGATGGGTTGTGATTAAGGAATGTTACAACTAAGGGTTGTGTAACTATAACTGTAGCCAGATCCAACATCTCTAGAAATTGGCACATCTGGCACACAAGCTTTAACTATGCACAATGCATTCCTGGTTACTGCTTAAACCTGAGCTTCCAGGCTTAGGGTGGAACCAAGGAGTACATCCAAGCTGCAGACCTGCATCTTCAATGGGTTTTATAACCCCAGAATGGACTGAACCTTTCCATTATTTGTCTTTTGACTAATCAGGAACACATCTAGACTGGATTCAATTTCAATTTTCTCACTGTCATTCAGTGCATTACTACCAATGTTGTACACTGGTTTAGGACCAAAACAGTTGCCTTGGATTGAGGTGGGAAAGAGTAACAGAGGTATGTGTTATCTGCATATTGATGGCATTAAGCTCTCAAATCCTGAATAGTCTCATCCATTGTTTTCACATATCTGTTAAATCAAATGGGGGACAAAACAACATTATATGTCTCCACAGCTCAGCAGAAAAGAAGTCTCTTAGGATGACCTCTATTTCTCCACTCCAGGAAGAAACAGAGAGCCTGTAAAATATGGCTTTCAAGTGACATCCCAGCAAGATAGTCCAGAAGTCAAAAGGTGCTGAGAAGTCCTGCAGAACCAACAGGGGCACACTCCCCCTGTCCAGTTCCTAGTATAGGTTATCCATCATGGCACAGAACCTCATCTCTCTCTCATAGTGAGCCATAAAACCAGACTGAGGTGTATATTAGATAATTGATTGGCCTGGTAACTTGCACCAAAATGGAATGTTCTATGGCAAGTATAAAGAAAATCTTTAAAATATAACTCTCCTTGATTACAGTTAAACAAATAGGTGACTCAAGTTAATTCAAAAACAGCAATGTAATTATGAGACTATTAAGAGTAATACCTGCACTAATTAATGCTACCAAACTGGCAATTATAATAATAATATAATAATAATGTTATTTTTATACCCCGCCTCCATTTACCCAGGGTGACTCAGGGCGGCTTACAAATACAAAACAAACATACAATAATATCAAATGCCAAAAAACGCGCAAATGAAAATTAAAAAGACATAAAATAAAGTCACAGTCATTAGTAAAACACAAGTTAAAATACAGCAATGAAATCATAAAATGAACTGGGCAAAAGTGCGCTAAGTGAGACTTGTAAACATGAAGGAATTTAAAAGTGCTGTAAGATCATGGGGGAGAACCTTAAAATGGGGGTGAACCCTGAGGCTATATCAAAAAATTAACCATGCAGGTGCAACTGATTAGAAAGTAACCGCTAGTACAAAAGTTTAACATACAAATGGGCAGTACTTATTCAAAAGCCTGTGTGAAGAGCCAGGTTTTCAGGCTCTTCCTAAACACTTCCAAGGTGGCAGCTTGCCTAATTTCCCTGGGGAGAGCGTTCAAAAACATTTATTATGAAAGACAATTTAAGAATCTGCAAAATCTGTCCATTTATTCCTACTTTTTTTTTGGAGTTTCTCATGTTTTCATGTATCTATAGAAGATCCACATTGTGACTTTCACATCCTTGCTTTTATAATAATAATAATAAAACTCAGCCGCTATCAGGACCTCAAGATTGAACTTCAAAGACTCTGGCAGAAACCAGTGCAGGTGGTCCCGGTGGTGATCGGCACATTGGGTGCCGTGCCAAAAGATCTCAGCCGGCATTTGGAAACAATAGACATTGGTCACAGAAGAATGGTCACAGATACAGGATTGTTATCGGGATGACCAATCTTTATCCAAAGGCCTGAGTGAAGAGCCAGGTTTTCCAGCTCTTTCTGAATACTACCAGGGTGGGGGCTTGCCTGATTTCCCTGGGGAGCGAGTTCCAGAGCTGGGGGGCCACCACGGAGAAGGCCCTCTCTCTCGTCCCCACCAACCATGCTTGTGACAGATGTGGGAGGGAGAGGAGGGCCTCCTCCGACAAATGAAGATATCATGCAGGTTCATAGGGGCAATGGCGATCACAAAGGTAAGAGGGTCCCAAACTGTTCAGGGCTTAGTAGGTGATCACCTGCACCTTGAATTGGGTCCAGAAGGTGAACGGCAGCCAATGGAGCTCCTTAAGCAGGAGGGTTGACCACTCCCTATAATTAGCTCCAGTTAGAAGCAAGGCTGCCGAACGTTGGACTAGTTGGAGTTTCCGGGCCGTCTTCAAGGGTAGCCCCATGTAGACCGCATTGCAATAGTCCAGTCTAGAGGTAACTAAGGCATGGACCACCATGGCCAGATTTCACGAGGTAAGGTCGCAGTTGGCCCAAATGTTTTAATTGTGCAAAGGCCACTGCCGACACCTGAGCATCAAGCGTCAGGAGGACCCCCAAACTGCGGACCTGCGCCATCCATTACCCCGATCGGACATGCGACTGCCCTGGAGGACCTCTGCCTTGTCGGGATTAAGCTTCAGTTTATTCGCCCTCATCCAGCCCATCACAGCCGCCAAGCACTGGTCCAGTATCAGGGGGGCTTTTATGAACAGCATTTACATATGCAACACTCTTGTTTTATTCCTGTGGTCACATGCCACAGTGGTAAAAACAATATGGGGTAATTAGAATATTATAAAACATCTTAGAACTCTTGCCAAAGAATAAAAATAATAACAACAACAACAAAAACAACAACAACAATTTTATTCCTTATCCGCCTCTCCTTGTGACAAAGAATGCTTGAATATGCCTTAGAACACAAGAAGAAAAGTGTAGGTTTTCTAATTCTAATTAGAATCTCAAATAAAAAATTTGTGCAAAAGTTCTGTAACTGCTCTCTGACCTACAGATGCAGCTGAGATGCACACAGTTCACATTGTACAAATTCCCCTATTTTTCTCATAATACATTGAGTTCACTTATTCCTACACATTCCTCCTCCACATCTATTTCGAACTCACCATATGGGCTGCCGGAATCACCACGCATGTCATACCCCAGCCACCTTTGGTTTCTGAACCTGATTCAGAAATAAACTTTGACCAGGATGAAGCTTATTCTGACTTTTTACCTAGTCCGCAGAGCTCCTTCCAATTACAGCTCCCAGCTGTTGATAGCTCGGATGCTTCCTTAATTGGGAGAGATACTGGAAATATTACTCCCGTGGCTGAACCAGATGTTCTGAGTTCCCCAAAGAATGTGTCCTTCAACAGAAGGGAGTTTCTGCATCGCCAGAGATCTGAAAAGCAAGGGCTCAACAGGAGTAACCTCTTGGCATCTCGAGGGGATAATGGATAGAAGATTTTCCCTTGGGAACCTTTAGGGAGTTTGGCTTTCGTTCTTGTGATCAGATCTAAGTTCCATAAAAGTGTCTTGCACCGTGAACACTTCGCGGTGTCAACGTAGCGATTTCCTGATTAAGGTTCATTGACTTTAGCTCCTGTTTCTCCAAGCCAAGTTTCCTGATTCTAGTGGCCAAGCCGAGCCGCGACTCCCAAGTAGACCCGGAGTAAGTCTACTTCCTTGAATCAAGTTCCTGAATCAAGCCGGCCTCAGCCTCGTCTCGTTCTTGCCTTGACATCAAAGACTTCCTAGTGACTTTGGACTTTGTACTTTAGTCTTGCTTCCTTGTTGTTCCAACAACAAGAACTTTCCAACAGTTTTGAGCGTGTTTCGGTTTCTGGACTTTGGACAATAATATTGGACATTTCTCTTTAACTCTTTGGACTAATTCATACCTTTTTACAAAGGACTATTATCTACTCATCCTTTCCACTTATTCATTCCTGAATTTATAATTGTTTTTAATAAAGATCGTCGTCTCACTCGTTCAGTTGTTTTCGACTCTTCACCCCACACCCCACATCGCCCGGCTACCCCCACCTCATCCCACCAGGGAAGTGTCCACTGCCCAACTTCCCCCCATTGCTTCCAATTGAACACAAGAGACCTCCCATGTTGCCGCTGTGGTGGCATATGCCAGATCCTCTATAGTTTTGTGATGGAACCCCACCGGAAGTAGTTCTATGTCATGGGATGGGAGCCAGTGGGCTCTGTCACAAAACTATAGAGAATCCAGCATATCCCACCAAAAGTTACCTCATCTAATGAGATCTTTGGACTCATTCTTACTCATGTAACCAAAGTTATAGATTCCATATAAGCTAACTTGTCACAAAGCTCAGGTTCCTCCACAATCTGGTCCAGGTAAGGCTTGGAAAAGATCAGAGAGCTAATCAGAATCTATGTAGACAATATAGAGCTAGATAGACCAATTATTTGATGTCACATAAGACAATCTTACATGTACCTTGGATTTTTAAGAATATAGGCAATTTTATACAGGCATATAATGCAGCTTGGGCTAGCATGAAACATGGATGGAATAGTATGCATCTTTCATGAAGTCCAAAAGTCATTCTCTGACAACCCTCAAAGTATTCTAAAACAACTAAGGGGTTGTTATAAAAGATTGGTAAGTGGGTCCCCACTATGGTAGTGCACGTTTTCATTTTTACAAATGGGCTCTGGCTGGTTCGACTGGTTCGACCCTTTTGGCCAGCCATAACGGCATAGGTTCTGCCACTATTTTTTCTCACCACAACATACCAAATGGCTGCCAAAAACAACTACTTTCTGTTTCTTTCGGCTACACACGCAGTGCAGAGAGGCAGCTGTGCATCCACATGGGGTTTCCCTATGAGTCCTGCCTGTTGAGCCAATCAGAACAGAAGAAAGTTATGATGTGTTTTTAAGCCAAGCTGGGCCTCCATTTTTCTGTTAGATACAGATCAGTGATCTAAATTCTCAGCGCTGCTCACAGCTCTCCATGACTTGGCTTGCTTTTTGACTCAAATAGCAATAAACAAGCAGTTTACTTTCTACACACTTAAGAAACTGCCACTGATGGTGCCCTTCACACAAGGCAAGCTTCAAATGTGAGGTAGAGGATGTATTCCACAATTTCTAAAGCTGCCATAAAATGAGGAGGTAATTTTTATCTTTTTGAAAGAATGGCTGGTGCTCTTTCTGGTGGTGTGGCTCCCATTGAAATAAGTGTTTTAAAAGGGTGCTCCCCCTTATCTCCGATTCATTGAAAGGGTGTTGAGAGAAAACAATCACAGAAAGGGTGGTTTTTTAAGTTTGATGTCTTTAACCCAGCTCTTATTGAAGGATAAAAGGAGAAAGGAGCCCAGAAAGGATGGGAGACTTCCCACCTTTCCATAAGGAAAGATATGTTGAGCTGGCTTAAAGAGACTTCCACCCATGTGATGAGGGGGAATCCAGGACAGTGCAGGCCGCCTCTGGCAAAGTGAAACCCAGGCTTAGGAAAGAAAGGAGAGTGGAGGAGGATAGCTATGTCTCTCTTAAAACCAGAACCCAGCTGGCTTGAGGCTTGAAGCAGCTTAGGAAAGAAGACTGACTGAAGGAGAAATAGCCAGGTCTCCCTTTTTAAAGCCTGGACCCATCCAGCTTACTGAGGCTTAGGCTTCCCTCCGTGTGATCAGGGGGATGAGGAGGAAGCCTGGATAGTTCAGGACGCAAGGCAGGCACATGTGAAGAGGTCCAAGAGACAGGGGAGCCTCATAAGTTCCCCAATATCAATGGGCTGGATATTCCTGGATATTTTTGTTGCTGCATCAAAAAAAATTTCCCCAACCAACTATCAACTTTCTTCATCACTAGGCATTGTTTAGTCAGAACCATTAGGTTCAAGAAGGATGTAATCTCAGATTAGTAGGCATAGGATTATGGCTTTAATAGTTGAACATAAATCACAATATGCAATGATTAGGAAAACAGGAAAATTGAGAATATCAAAACAGCCTGAGCAGTAGTGTTGCTCTTGCTTAAAAAGTCTGAATTCAGAATTATCTATGTCAGGGGTCCCCAAACTAAGGCCCAGGGGCCGGATGCGGCCCTCCAAGGTCATTTACCTGGCCCTTGACCTCAGTTTTATAATATAATATTTTTATATCATTTTAATAATATAATATATTGTATATACATATAATATTGATAATAATATTATAATGTTATACAATATAATACTAATAACAATACCATATAATATTAATTATACATTATATATTACATATAATATTACAGTATAGTGGTATAGTTCAATATAGTAATACATAATGCTAATATTATGCTATGCTAATAATATACTATATTGTATGTGCATACAGCTTCTCTGAGTCCCCTTTGGGGTGAGAAGGGCGGGATATAAATGTAATAAATAAATGTAGTAAATGAATAAATAAATAATTTTAGACTTACACTCGCCCAAAGTCTGAAATGACTTGAAGGCACACAACAACAACAATCTTAATTCACTTGACTATCTCATTGGCCAGAAGCAGGCCCACACTTCCCATTGAAATCCTGATAGGTTTATGTTGGTTACAATTGTTTTCATTTTTAAACATTTTATTGTTCTTTCATTGTTGTTGTTTTGCACTACAAATAAGACATGTGCAGTGTGCAGAGGAATTTGTTCGGTTTTTTTTCCAAATGATAATTCGGCCCCTCCACAGTCCGAAGGATTGTGGACCGGCCCTCTGCTTTAAATGTTTGAGGACCCCTGATCTATGTAATCTCAGCTGCACAGCAAAACCACTTTCATATTCTTATATCTGTTGTGCAACTCTGAAATTCCCTTTCACCTGTAAGCATGTCAGCAGCTGAACATCCCTTTGGCTTGAGTCCAAATGCATCATTAGCCAGCCACAGCAGTACCTGTGCTTATTGTCTGCTTTTCTGCAGTAGCTCATTGAATGCTTTCTGGTCTGCAAGCCTTATTTTCTGGCACCGTCTCTTGTTTGATTTTGGTTTGTCTCATCAAAGGGTTTTCATGGTAAAAGATATTCAAAATGGTTTTACTGTGCCTCTTTCTGTGCATTACTAACAAGTGTTATCTATGATACCACTGCTATTGTCTCAGGGTGTCTTCCTCCACCATAGCCACCCTTAACTACTGCTACTGCCCAGCAGTTGTTTTGCACTTTTTGTCTGGCTCCTCAGCAAAAGCCTGTCTGACATGGGAGACTCTAACAACAACAGTTCATATTTGCAATCTTGAAAATAATGACTTTTGGATCCCATCTTGGAAGAAAGGTAGGATATAAATTTAATAAATAAGTTTATAAATTAATAAAAAGTTAAGTCCAAAATAGCAAAATCCATATCTTATGATTGGTGAGGAGGGTTCATTCTTCTTCCCACACAGTGGATTACAGTGGCCTAGTCATAGCATATATGACATAGATTATACTAATGTAACTGAAACAAGGATGGTTGAAGTTTCTATAGTTTTCATATTAGATTGTCTTAGACCTTGCTATCTTGCTCTGCCTCTCTGAAGAGGCCCTTGCCTGTATATATTTGTTTAGATGGAGGTAAAGGGTTGGATGAAGAAAAGCAAACTGAAGTTGAATCCAGACAAGCAGGACGTGCTTTTGAGGGTTCTTACCTGGGCTTGGAATTGAGCCAATCAGTCCTGGATGGGATGACACTTCCCCAAAAGACTGTGTTCACAGTATGGGAGTACTTCTGGACCCAGGAGTGCCTATTATCAACATTAGGTGATATGCCAGCTTCCACCCCTTCCTAGAGCTGGAGAATCTAGAGGTGGTAGTGCACATGTTAGTAAACTCAAGACTGGAGTTCTACAATGAACAGTACATTGGGGCAGTTCTGTACTAAATTTGGAAACTTCAATTAGTTCAAAACATGGCAGCTAGACTGGTTACTGGTACATCTAGAGTGATCATATTAAAATTATTCCACTGGCTGCCACTTTCTGGGCAAGGCACAAATAATTGGTTATTACCTTTAAAACCCTACAGGTTACCTAGAGGATTGCTTTATCTTGAATGGTCAGCTCCATACATTCAGATGTTTTGAGGGACTAGGCTACCAACTGTCTCCCAGAGAATAGACTGCGAAAAGACCTGCCAGAAAAGACTTGAAAGCTGAATATAGCACTATTGATTATTCTATTTAATTTTTTAAATTATGATTTTTAATTAAGAATTTAAAAATATGGATAGCTTGTTTTAATACATATTCATCTCATGTATTCTTTTAAAATAAAGTTGTGTGTTTTTTACTGGTTTATGTATTTTAACTAATGTTATGTGTTTTAATTGATATTATGTCTTATCAGCTGTTGACACCCCCCCTCCTGAATTCATGGGGGGAGGTGTGCAAAATAATAATAATAATAATAATAATAATAATAATAATAATAATAATGCAGTTGTGGTCAGTGGTCTTTACTAGCAACCTGGTGGGATTGATTTGTGATGTCAGTGCAAGAACTTTTTATATCCAATTCAAATTTATTATTTGCCAGTGCAAAGACTCATGGCTTGGACTATGACACAACATAATTCAAACAAAAAATGTACTGATTTTGAATCTGTATGTTGTTCTAGCAAAAGCCAATTGTTTTCTACTTTCTAACCAGTCTTTCTATTTTATTGGCTTTATTTTTTCAATTAAATATTTTATCATTTTGAATTTTCATTTCTTTCTATAACTACTTTGAAACTAACACCGAAATGTGTTAATTTGTGTGCAGAATCCCCTAAAATAAAATAAAAATAGAACTGCCAAATACCATTGGAAGACATGTTTCTAATTGGGTTCATTTGGAATTTCTACCGTCTACTGAGAAAACTTAATTGATAATTAACAACACTTTCAGTTTCATTGACTCGTGGGATTCTAAAAACACACACATATCAAAATATGGGATCTCAGTGCCTGGTATTAGAAGGTGAGAAAAAGTGTACAATTAGATACAGAGAAAATCTCAATTGGCTACATCAAAGCTTGTAACATTGCTGAAATGAATTGAATCTATTACAAGATTTCTTTTAATGTCCAAATTAGAATTTAAGTGCCGAATATATCAACTTGCATAGCCCCTCAATGCTGCACTTTGTGTTTCTAACTCGAAGCAAGCAAAGGGGGAGTGAATGGTGCCAACTAGAATGGCAGGCTAGAATCATGGCTTAGGACTGAATTATGGCTTCCAGCTGCATAGTTCCAGAGCAGCAGGCAACAAATCACAAACATTCTCACTTGCCCTACCATAAAACAAGCAAGGGATCTTTTGTTATTTGGGGGATGGTTTCTCTACCAGCACAAAATAAATCCTCTTTTCCACACTCCACTCTCCAGTGCAGACAAATATGTTTGTAGGGTGTTTTTTTTTTTTTGTAAAGTATTTACAAATGTTATGCTTCCTCAAAGGGGACCTTTTCACAGAAAATAAGTGATGCAGAAAGTATCATCCAAGTCACCATGGCATACACTTGGTTTCAAAATACTTCAATATAAGGACAAAGGTGTATGAAGAAAGTCTAATTGTACTGCCGTGGTTGATGTCAGTTGGTATTTGGGACAGTTGTCCAAAGGAACCAGAGTACTAGGATTATAAAATGGTTGCTTCGCTTTAGTCTTGGTCCCTTGCAGAATTCCTAAAATTACTTTTAAGAAAAATAAACATAATGACATTCTGAAACCAGATATAACTAAGGCTGGAGCTACACAAACCTATATCCCAGGATCTGATCCCAGATTATCTGCTTTGAACTGGATTATGTGAGTCTACACTGCTAGATAATCTGGGATAAACAGATAATCTGAGATCAGATCCTGGGATACAAGGCAGTGTAGATTCAGCCTAAGTAGTAGTTGGATGGATGTTTGGGTTCAAGAACATTATTTACCACTTCTGAATTGTTAATATCTTCAATGTGGAGCCCCCAGTGGTGCAGTGGGTTAAACTCTTCTGCCAGCAGGACTGATGGCTTGAAGGTTGGGCTACTAACCTGAAGGTTGCCGGTTCAAATCCAACCCAAGGAGAGCACGGATGAGCTCCCTCTATCAGCTCCAGCTCCATGCAGGGACATGAGAGAAGCCTCCCACAAGGATGGTAAAACATCAGAACATCTGGGCATCCCCTGGGCAACGTCCTTGTAGACGGCCAATTCTCTCACATAAAGTGACTTGCAGTTTCTCAAGTTGCTCCTCAAATGAAAAAAAAAGTGTCATAATATTCATTATTCTTAGATGTTATTGTACAAGCTCTGCCCACAGACTACAGAAAGCTGAAATGTTGATTTGCTTCCTATTAGCTTACTTCACTGGCCAGATTTCATAACATACCTATAAGTTAGAAATATAATGCCATGGACAATCCAGATTTTAGCACGCAGCGATACATATTTATTAGAGGTGTGCGGAATGCCAAAAATCTGTTTTGTTTTGTAATATGAATTTAGCATGCCTCTTGTTTTGTTTCATAAGTGTTCCTAAACTACCTTGAGGGGTCTGTTTTGTTTCCAATTCAAAACACCAAAAATTCATTAATAATTTGTTTCATTGATCCGACCATTTGTGCCAATGGCAACATTTCTGAGGCTTGTTGCACTGTCATTTATTGGCTATTAGGATGAAACTTGCTATACTTGTAGGACATATCTACCGCTGTAAGCCCCCCAAGTTTCAAAACATTTCACTCATCCACTGATTTTTGGGAATTTTTAAAAGTTTTTACGAATAGCATTTTAAAAGAAAAACTACAAGAGATATTCCCTTAAATTTCTCTACAATGACAGAAGATAACCATAATTCTTCCAAAGTTTCAGAAAGATTTGCATATCCACTGATTTTAGGTATCTTTTTTCAGTTTCAGCACCTTGGCCAAATCACTCTCTAAATGAATTCTTAGTAACCCCCCCCCCCCCCCAAAAAAAAAATGAATCATAGTAAACAGAAAACCCCCACAAACACAAATAAAGTGATTTTAAAGGGCTCCTAAGCCATAGCTGCAGTACCTGACTGCTGTCTGTCTGTCTGGCTGCTAGGCTAACAAAATGATCCTAAAAAGATCCTAAGGCGTGGCTAGCTGGCTACTCCTGCTAGATTGCTAGGCCAAAAAGCTGGCTGCTGCATGCAAAAGCATTGGAGAATGGATCAAAAATGAGCTCCTGATACCTCAATCGATCTCCATCTCAGAATGACGAGAGAGGAGGCAATGTGGCTGCTGGCTGGCTGACTGCTGTTGCGATTTAGGAGAAACGCCAGCAGCCATGACTTCACCTCCTCTCTTCCACTTTCCCTCAGCCCTGATAGGCTGAGGAGAGCATGTGACAGAGCTTTCTGGCTGCGCCTTTCAAGAGAGTTTGCTTGTGCTCAAAGCAAGCTGACTTATGGAGATATACAAAAAAATGAACTTCTTCAAAAAATTTCAGAGACTGGTGTTTTGATTTGTCTGCATTCAAGGGGGGCTCTGGGTTCATAAGTTGCATCGTAAGTACGAATTGGCCGAAATACTTATGACTTACTACCCGTGTCTGAATTTTTGCACAGTTCTAATATATATACTTCAGGAACTTGTCTACTTCCTTTGCAGCTGTCCTTCAAAGTCCTAGTCTTTTTTTTTTACTTCTTGACTGCCTCTCCATTCTGATTCGTGAATGAGCTAAGATATGAAAAATATTTAATTACTTCAGTGTCTTCATCGTCTACTTTAAAAATGTAAATTTACTGTGATCATTACTTTTTGTTTTCTACTGTTCAACTGTAAACGTGCTTGTCTACTTTCTTCCTTGACTTTGTTTAGTAATTATTCCAAGTATTTACTATTCTCTCCTAGTAGTATGGTGTCATCTGCATATGCTTGCTTGATGAGGACACAAGAGAAAACCTTCCTGCCCTTGAACACCTTTTGAACACCTTTCATTCACCAACAGGCAAAGGCATTTTCATTTAAGCCAGCTTTTAATATATAAGCAAGCAGGGATAGTTTTTATTGAGTATGTTTTACATATCTTTTCACTTTTCTATGCTTTTAATTGATTTTAAAGTGCATTGTGGTATAATTTTAATTGCTTTTAAATTGTATGGTAAATGTCTTTTTACTTAATGTTGTTAGAAGTTTCCTTGGGTCCTACTCTGGGAGAAAAACAGCATTCAGACTAAAGAAATGACTAAAAATTAGTCTTAAAAGTGCTGCCACATTCCCCACATCTCCTACTTAGCAGAGTATATCTAATTATATAGCTGATATGGAATGCTCACCATCTGTGTACATGTATGTGTGCATCCTTTGTACATAACCTGGACCATGTATTTATGAAATGATTTGTAATGGACCTTTAAAGAAAATTACCCCCCCCAGTCCACTCATGTCTTTCTTAACAGTCTCTAATACTCATCTAACTCAAAAGCGCCATAGGACTATTAATCTGTCAATTTGAATATCGCATGATAAAGCACAGGAAGAAGATATTGGCAAGGAACTTTTTTCTCAAGAATTGGTAATAATATTCAGACTGCTTAAAGACAAGGCAGCTGAGCAAGGATGAGAGATGGTGTAAATCCATTAGCAAGGCACCACTTGCCTTCATTTCTGTTTAATATTTCTTTAAGCTATAAAATTGCATTATGTTAATGTAATGTACAGTCCAAGTGATAAAAGCAGCTAATGTGATTACCTCTTGCTGTGCTATAAACCTTTCAGTAAAGCCAGCATTCAACTATTTCTTATGATGGTGGAATTATGTACAACGGATTACATGTTGACAACCCCTTTTACATGTCAGAACATGCTTAAATGCTACAAGATCTACCTGAGCATTTGGATAAAGCTTTAGTCACAATCCAAAAGAATCCTTTTATGAACAGCATTAATTTCATTAGCTACACACAGGAGACATGAATTTGCTTTCTAAGAAAAGCAGAAGTGAAGGTGTCAGTTAAGCACAAAGATAAGGGAGAATTTATAGAGGACTAACATCAAGAAAACAGTATGATTCCAGTATATGTGGGACAGGTACTTATGGTTTCATTTATCCAACAGAAAATTGACTGTATTTGGAGAAAATTTCTAGAAAAAATTATTGGAAAAAGAAGATGGGAATTTACCTCCAAATGAAGAATTGAACTTTTGGTGGGACTAAAGAAGAAGAAATGGCTCTGGGGAAGGGGAGCACAGGGGTGAATGTAAATAAAAGAGGGGGAAATGTATAGAATATGTTTATATAATTGTAACTTTTTCTCAATAATAACAATAAAAATATTTTAAAAAAAAGAAAAAAAAAAGAAAATTGACCCCCTGGGCATTTTCTAGGTCATCCAGCATGACCCAATGGTATTTGTAGGTCAAAATCCTTCAATTCAATAGGGTTCATCTTACCATGGTCTCACATGTCCATGCAAGTTCTGGGAATGTATTCCTAACAGATATGAAGGTTGTATTATATGGGAAATCCTTTTGACAGAATCAGTGCATCCAAAATTGCTCTGGAAAGGAAGGGTAAGGCATCCATATCTGTTTTTACTGCCAGAACAGAATTATAATAGTTCCTGTTCCCTAAACTTGCACCAATTGTTTTTCTCTGTTCTTTTTTCATCTTGTTTTATGGTTTTCTCAAAATGCCATCCCCAAAGTGGTAAAAGAGACTACTTTAAAATATACCATGGTTGACAATAGTAAAAGTGTCTGAGACATCCAAGAGAATCAACATGCGAAAAAACTCTCCATTTCCCAGTTCATGTCTATTACCACAGCAACAAAGGCTCCATCTACACTGACATATAATAAAGTTCAAAACTTCATTATGTCAGTGTAAAACAGAGATTCTCAACCTGTGGGTCTCCAGGCGCTTTGGCCTATAACTCCCAGAAATCCCAGGCAGTTTACCAACTGTTAGGATTTCTGGGAGTTGAAGGCCAAAACATCTAGGGACCCACAGGTTGAGAACCACTGGTGCAGACTCATATAATGCAGTTTGATGCAATTAAACTGCACTATGCGAGTCCTTTGTTTTAATAGGTTTGCCATTATTCGTGGTTATGTGTATCCACATGAAGTCCAGGAACATTTCTCCATGGATACGAGGGGCATACCATACAAATTCAGATTGTAATATACTACAGAAAATTAGTATATTTTAATTAGACATATTAGAGATCTCTAATATGTCTTCTCACTATTGGCTAAGGAGACCTGGATGGGCATGCCTTTTAAATTTTTTTTACAGTATTTCAAAAAACATATTGTTCTAGCATAAATGCTGTGTGCTCCTCCTCTCATCTAGGGGGAAAAGAGATGGAGGAAAAGTTCTTGTTTGCTGCTCTAGCTATGCTCATATTTTAGGTAAGTGTAAAATTGTTTCTTTTCTTTCTCAGAACTGCTTCGGATATTCTGTGAAAAGGAAAAAAAAAACATTTTTTTGTTTTTCAAAAAATAAAGCCAAAAACATGAACAACAGGTAGAACAACATTCAGGAATGCTTCATGTCGGGGTGCTTTGAATGTGATTTTCCTGCTTTTTGGTAGGGGGTTGGACTGGATGGCTCATGAGCCTCTTCCAACTCTATGATTCTATCATGCTATGTGTTTCCCCCCTAAATTGGAAGCATTGTCTTGAGTCAATGCAATTTCACTAGTCCACTTGAATCAGTGAAATTTTGAAATTTTGACTCACAATTTAAAAACAGATTCAGCTGGTCCACTGTAGGTGGGACTATGATAGTATTCTAGCCAATTAAGTGGATTCCTTCAAGATCAGAAGGACAACAGCTTTCTTCAAGGAAAGGCTCTTTATGAACACCATCCAAAGAACAGCTGTCCCTGGTAAATTTAAAGAGGGAAAGATTTAAACATCCCAGGCAATTATGGACGATTGAGTATGTTACATTGAAAAAAAACCCTGAAACAATAAATCTTTATGAATCTCTCCAAAAATTTTGGAGGCTTGTGTTTCGATTCGTACTGCTTCCGAGAGGTTTCTTTCCGATTGGTAATTTGGAGATTCGTATTAATGAATCATATGAATCTCTGAACTATGAAATGGAACTCCGAAGCTTTGCACACCCCTATTATCTATCAGCCTTATTCAAAGTTTGGGAAATAGGCCTTCTTGACCACCCAGTCAACACGTTGGTCAAACAATCCATGACTACAGGTCAAATTGACCCATCTAATGCCTTGGAAGAAAGGTTCACCTTGTTCTGAAACATCTTCATTTATAGAGAGAGCAACAAGCTGAAGCGGCACATGGAAACCTTAGAACATGCTTTGCTTTAAGTACTTCTGCATTATTATACCTCTAAAATATGCCTTGCAGTGGATGGAAAATCAGTGTCACTTTTATGAGATGCTTACAGTGAACAAATTAGGAGTTTAGGGAATTCTGAAAGGATATTTCAGGTCTTGAGAAAAGTGCAGCCATATAGCTTTCTCTCCCAGTATCTTTTCCCTAAGTATCCATGTCTATATTTCTTACTTTTGTGCTATAACTGTGTAGTGGGAAAGGGCCCCAGATAATAGACCTGTGTCCTATTTTTTGTCCCTGTGAGAATGAACCCACTGACTTACTGAGATGTACATTGAACCAATTGGACTTATTTAATAATTGATTCAATGAATCTGCTCTAGTTGAGAAAAAGTAAGCAATGAAGATAACTAAGGAAATAATATGATGGACTTGAAAATGCAAATGGCAAGCATAGTTGTAAAGTTGCTTTACATCATGTTTTCTGTGTGTGTGAATAAGTGGGATTTTCATCACTCACAGAATGTATTTGCATGGATTTCAATTTTTGTGCAACTTGCATGTTTAAAAAATATAGGATGTGCTGTTGATTATTCGGACTTCCAGTTCTGACAAACTTGGCAGTCTGAGGTTGGAGCACTGGTAATTTAATTATACCTCTGCTTGAATCAGGGTGATTGCTAACAATTTGAAACCTTAAGCGTTTTGTTGCTTTCTTATCCCTTTATTCCTGTAAACACTCTGGTGTTACATTTTCCAATAATGCCAGAGACTGCTCTATCAGGTTGCTATGGCAATGCAAGTTTTCACTTACAGTTGAGCCCTCAATGGCTGTCTCGCATAGCTAGGTTACATGTGTATGGAATACTTGGAAACCTGACTCTCACAACCAGTTCAGCCAAGTTAACATTTGCAAGAGTTATTTCAATTGGGACGTCTAACATCAAAAGGGGAAATCTGTGAGGCTGCACCAGTAACAGCACTGAATAGTCTGAACATGCGTGTGTGTTTAAATGAGATAACGTTGCTAATAAAAGTGCAGAAATTGAGCTGGATATGTAGGGAAATTCTTGCACACTAAAGAAAAAGCTGCTTTCCAGTCCCCAAAGAGTGACCATTCTTGCAAAATGGGAAGATTAACAGCTTATGATTCCTAGTGGAGAAGACAGAGGTTTCAATGACAGTACTGACCGAGCAGCAATAATTTCTCCTTCTCCTTCAGTGTCTGTTCTAGTCACTCTGACATAAGGTCAAAGCTTCTTTGATTTATTTCTAAAGTCACCTTGCATTGTTTATAGTAGCTTCCCAGCTGATGGCACAATGAAGCTCTTCCCTAAACACACTTCCTAGAGAGTGAAAGAAATAGGCAATTGTGATGTACTCCCAAGAAAGCAGGTCCCCACAGCACACATTCCAAATGAGACCAGTCCCAAAGTCCAAGGCTGCTTCGCACATCCCACAGAAGTTGCTCACAAGTATGTACCGAAGGTCATTCATAACATGCCTTCCCACATTCTGATTGGAAATTTTACTTTATTGACATCAGTTCTCCGAATGACCAGTGGCTGGATAGAGGATTCTGGAAAATGAAGTCCCCAAACAAACTTTCTAAATTCTGTTCATAAATTAGTATTGGTCTCTTGGCATGACATGAGATGGAACTGTAATGTGAACCCCTTATGAGTGTTCACAATACAGCCTTTTATGGGCCATCTCAACTAAAGACCAATTGATTGAGATGGCTTACACAAAGCACCCAGAGAATGCATGATAGGTCACAGGGTCATATCATCATAACTATTATCATCATAATCATAGAACCATAGAATCAAAAAATAATAAAGTTGGAAGAGACCACATGGGCCATCTAGTCCAACCCCCTGCCATGCAGGAAAGCACAATCAAAGTGTTCCCGAAAGATGGACATCCAGCCTCTGTTTAAAAGTTTCCAAGGAAGGAGCTTCCACCATACACTAAGGCAGAGAGTTCCACTGTTGAACAGCTCGTACGGTCAGGAAGTTATTCCTAATGTTCAGGTGGAATCTCTTTTCCTGTAATTAGAACCCATTGCTACAAGTCCTAGTTTCAAGGGCAGCAGAAAACAAGTCTGATCCCTCTTCCTTATGACACACTTTCACACATTTTCACCTATACATGGCTATCATGTCTCCTCTCTATCTTTTCTTCTGCAGGCTAAACATACTCAGTTCTTTAAGATGCTTCATATAGGGCATGGTCTCCAAACCTTTGATCATTTTAGTTGTCCTCCTCTGGACACCTTCTAGCTTGTCAATACCACTTTTAAACTGTGGTGGCCAGAATTGGACACAGTATTCCAGGTAAGGTCTAACCAAAGCAGAATACAAAGGCACTATGACTTCCCTCAATCTGGATATGATACTCCTTTTGATGCAGCCTAAAATCCCATTGGCTTTTTATTTATTTATTTCCAATATTTCTATCCCGCCCTTCTCACCCAAAGGGACTCAGGGCGGCGTACAGCTGGCAACAATTCAATGCTGACACATCACTAAAACAAACAGCATATAAAATCTATTACAAATAGTTAAATACAGTATAAAATATAAAACATATGGTTAAAATCCATTCATCCAACATCCTCGTGCTTTATCCATACATCAATCTGGGTAGTCTTTGTCGTTTATTTGTTAAAAGCCTGAGCACATAGTCATGTTTTTAAGGCTTTTCTAAAACTCAAAAAGGTTGGGGCTTGCCGTATATCTTTGGGGAGGGTGTTCCACAGCCGGGAACCCACTACCAAGAAGGCCCTGTCCCCACCAGCCGGCGCTTGTGAGGCAGGCGGGACCGAGAGCAGGGCCTCACCAGATGACCTTAGGGATCTTCCTGGCTCATAGGAAGAGATACGTTCGGACAAGTGGATTGGGCCAGAACCGTTTAGGGCTTTATAGGTCAAAACCAGCACTTTGAATTGGGCTAGGTAACAAGGGGGTGGTACGCTCCCTGTAAGTCGCCCCAGTTATTACAGTTATTACGAATTACAGGGCGCGTTCAACGCCTCTGTTTAAGGAGCTCCACTGGCTGCCGTTTACTTTCCGGGCCCAATTCAAGGTGCAGGTTATCACCTACAAAGCCCTAAACGGTTTGGGACCCACCTACCTTAGAGACCGCATCTCCCCCTACGAACCCGCACGTTCTCTCCGCTCGTCGGGGGAGGCCCTTCTCTTGCTCCCACCACCCTCGCAGTCACGGTTGGTGGGGACGAGAGAGAGGGCCTTCTCCATCGTGGCCCCCCGGCTTTGGAACTCTCTCCCTAGAGAATCAGGCAGGCCCCTACCCTCCTCTCCTTTCGTAGGAGTTTAAAAACCTGGCTCTTCCAGAAGGCCTTTGACACCTAATTAGATGTTGGACTGATCCATCTGCCCATTTTATAATAGCCCCCTTTTCTGAGATGTTGCCAATGCTATTTTGCACTTTATTGTCCATTTCTACCAGCACATTCTGTTCTGGATTTTATGAATTAGTCTCCTGTTTTAATATTGTATGTTTTTGTATGCTTTTTGCTGTTTTTAACGATTGTTTTATTGCTATTGATGTTTTACTGGTATAATTGTTTTATAGTCGTGCTATTGATATTGATTGTCTTATCGGGCTAGGCCCCATGTAAGCTGCCCTGAGTCCCTTCGGGGAGATGGGGCGGGGTATAAAAATAAAGTTATTATTATAAAGTTATTATTATTATTAATCTGGCTGCTGCCCATTGTATTAATTGGAGCTTCCGGGACATCTTCAAAGGCAACCCCACGTAGAGAGCATTGCAGTAGTCCAGACGGAATGTAACCAGAGCATAGACCACCGTGGCCAAGTCAGACTTCCCAAGGAATGGGTGCAGCTGGCGCACAAGTCTGAGTTGTGCGAAGGCTCCCCTGGCCACCGCCGAAAACTGGGGCTCCAGGCTCAGCGATGAGTTTTTAAGCTGCTGCATCACACTGTTGGCTCATTTTCAACTTGTTCTCCATGAAGACTCCAAGGTTTTTTTTACATGTACCACTGTCGAGCCAGGCATCACCTATTCTGTATCTTTGCATTTCATTTTTATGCCTGTGTGTAGTATCTTACATTTCTCCTTGTTGAAATTCATTTTGTTAGTTTTCGCCCAGTTCTTTAAGCTGTTAAGGTCATTCTGAATTCTGATCCTGTCCTCTAAAGTGTTAGCTATCCCTCCTAATTTGGTGTCATTTGCAAACTTGATAAGCATGCCCGCTAAACCTTCATCCAGGTCATTAATAAAGATATTGAACCCTGCAACACTCCACTAGTCACTTCTTTCCAGGATGAAATGGAACCATGGTGAGCACCCTTTGGTCGGTCACTTAATCAATTACAGATCCACCTAATAGTAGCATTGCCTAGCCCACATTTGACTAGTTTGCTTGCAAGAAGGTCATGGGGAACTCTGTTGAAGGCCTTACTGAAATCAAGATATGCTACATCCACAGCATTCCCTGCATCTACCAAGCTTGTAACTCTATCAATTGGGGGAAAGAGCCTCTGCTTCATTCTGTGATTGCAAATTCCGTGTTTGTGAACAGTCTCCTTCCCCAGAGACATCCCCCATGCATTGATAATTAAAATGAGCTTTTTGCATTTGCTGCAGATGTCGCTCACTAGATGTTCTGTCAAGAAGATGTACATCCCACAGCCGCTGCATGTGACTGGAACAGCTTGTCCCCACTCCATATCTAAATGATTCAGGTTATCAAACAAGAATGTTTACTGAACTGTGGTCCTGCTTCTCAAAATCCCTCAGTTCTCCTGTCCCAAAGATTAGTATTAGATGAGTTCAACATGATCATCATTAATTATTTATTAATATAGAGCCATCAAATATACATGGCACTTTACAGTAAAACCACCAAAAACAGTAGATTCTGTTAAAGGTTGTTAATCTATAAAAGCTCTAAGCAAGAATAGAGAAATTTTGTTTTTGTTTCTTTTTTTAAAAAGGCCAACAACCTAAAATATACACATGGAAGGAAAGAAACAAAACAAAACACAAACTGTTTGATACAATTGCAAAACAAACCATACAGACAAAATGCAAAAACAAACAAAATAATACCAAGCAAACTAATACATGTACTCAAAAAATACAAGTTCCAGACTGAGTGGCTATGCCATCCACTCTCCATGAATTAGGTGTACATGATGCTTATAAACATATACTTTAACATTAATGTAGAGTGTGTGCAGGAAGGAGCCATGTTAAAATGGGCACTTGCCTCAATATAATATCAGATGTAATAAAATGTGTTCACTTTAGGTTTTAAAAGGTAATGTATGAAGTGGTCGAGAGTCAAGTCTTTTCTGAGACATATTCGAGCTGCATTGAGTTTAAAAATTGAAATCTATAGTGTTCAACCATTTCCCTATATCTGATGGTGATGACTGGAATTTAGAGGATGGGATGAGTCAACCTTTATCAACTTGCTTTGATAAAGTAGCACAGAGAGTGGGTTGAGACGTAGCACAACCTGAAACAGATGTCAAAATAGTGATCTAAAATCATATGGAACTTCAACACTCAAACTGATATATAGCTAGAACATAACATGCCAGACATAACCATGGTTGAGAAAAAGTAGACTTGGATTATAAATAGGGATTATAAATCCTAGGAGACAACAAAATTTTGACAATGAGAGGAAACAGTTTGTGAAATATTGAGACTTACAAATAGAGATGCAGTGACTTTGGGAAGAGAAATGATAGGTGCTCTGGAAGCAATTCCAAATGGACTGAAAAAAATCTCAATGAAGTTACTATACAGAGAATTACAACAGAATAATTATACATAGCAGCACTGCTTAGAAAGTTCAATGTTGTCTGATAATATTCATTGATTCCTTGATTCTAACAATCAGTCCAAAACTCGAGCTGGAAACATCTGGTATATTGTGAAATTATTATCCATAATAATAGGTGCTACTGTAGTTGTTTTGCTGTCATTGCTTAGTATTCGTCACTATTTACTAAATGTGCTTACTATTGTCTCCCCTTGTAGTTTTCACATTATTCCAGTTTACATACAAGGCAAAATCCAACCTCAGAATAGCTAACAGCTTTAAAACCATTGATTTCAATTGATGACTTAAGCAAATGCTTAGCTCTCTCCTACTGAAGATCAGTGGGACTTACATGTGCTTAGCTTTATAGCTGGATTGAGGCCAGAGTTTGAAACGTCAGATGAACACTTTTCAATATCTTCTTAATGATGATTAATTTCTTTGATATTCATTCTAGTAGCAGTAATTATGATGAATTCATTTAGCACAAATGTGGACAGAGCATTTCAATTCCTTTAGCATTTCAGGAGAACCCATTTCAAATGAATAATTGGAGAATAATGAATAATGGAATGGAAAGAAGTTAGCATGTCAGCCATAAATTGTACAATAAAATAGCATAGTTGGTGAGCACTTCAGTATAATGCAATTTTAATGTATGGTAGATCCACCCAGATGCACACTGGGTGTTAATCTATAAAACCTCCAAGCAAGAATAGAGAAGATTTTATTTTTGTTTCTTTTCTTTTTTTTTTAAAATCTGCTTCCAATGAGCTCCATGGCAGTACAGACCCAAAAACTAAAAATGTGTTGGACTGTGACCTCCTGGTGACCCTCAGTCAGCATATACTGGTGGAAAAGGATAGGAATTGTAGTACAATATCAATTTTGAAGGACCACACATTCTCCACACCTAATATAGGCTATGAAATGAAGGGTTATCTAGAAATGAGGAAACAATCTCTTTTTTTCTACATACAATGGGACACACACAGCTATCAGGATGGATGGTGGTCAGAAGTTGTCAGTTGTGAGCAGACATCTGATGAGTGAGGAAGTATAAGTGAGCACTGTCTCACTTTCGTTTTTGATAAAATGACAGAAAAACTTGAACAATGCTACTGCATGAAATTTTATGACAAGCTTGGTGATTACCTAGTGGAAACAATCCACAAGGTTCAACAGGTCTTCAGGGATGAAGCAATGGGCACCACACAGATAAAAGTGTGGTATAACTGCTTCAAAGATGACTGCATATCAGTGGAGAATGAAGCACATTCTGATAGACCCTTAACATCCAGAAATAAGATACTCATTGATCAAGTGAGGACCCTGGTGTTGCAAGGTCATCAAATTACTATCAGAGAACTTGCAGATGAGCATTAGCACTCAATCTGTTCATTTCATTTTGACTGAGGATTTGGATTTCAGGAAAATCACAGGGAAGTTCATGTCAAAGCTGCTAACAATAGAGCAGAAGCAAAGCCATTTGGGGATTGCACGGGACATGCTACAGACTGTTAACAGTGATCCCAACTTCCTCAACACAGTGATCACTGGCGATGAATCCTGGGTTTATGGGTACGACCCAGAAACCAAGTTGCAATCATCACAATGGAATCATCCAACATCCCGAAGGCCAAAAAATAAGGCAGGCCCGCAGCAATATCAAAGTCATGCTGACCATTTTCTTCGATTCCATTGGCATGGTTAATCATGGGTACACACCACACAGCACAACCATCACTGAGGAGTACTACCAAAAGGTTCTGTGTTGCCTTCATAATGCTGTGAGATGCAACAGCCAGACCTATGGGCAGCAGGCAATTGGCAGATCCATCAAAATAATGTACCCATCCATTCTTCATATTTGATACAGAGTTTCCTTTGACAAAGCGCAGCCTCTCCTGTGCTCCATCAGGCTCACTGCTCCCCTGACATGGCTCTGTGTGACTTCTGGATTTTCCCCATACTGAAAGGAATCAGATTTCAATCCAGAGAAGACATCATGCAGAATGTGACAGATCAGCTACTTGCCATCTCAAAAGAGGAGTTTCAGCACGGCTTCCAACAGTGCTAAAACCATTGGGAGAAGTTTATGGCAGCCCAAGGGGACTTCTTTGAAGAAGATTAGTGTAAAATGGTTGTATCTTAATACATTTTTTATGAATAATAGTTGAATACTGTTTGAACACACTTCATACATGACCCAGGGGGCATCGACACTATAAAATTAATGCAGTTTGATGCCACTTTAACTACCATGACACAAAGCTATCAATTCTTGGTTTTTGTAATTTGGCGAGACATCAGCACTCTTTGGCCGAGAAGATTAAAGACCTTGACAAACCACAACTCCCATAATTCTATAGCATTGAGTCATGGCAGTTAAAGTGGTGTCAAACTGTATTCATTCTATGATGTAGATGCACCTTCAGTTTTCATCATATTTTAATCAAAATGGGGGATCAAGGACATTTATGTTTCCTCAAGTAACTCCTGATAAAGCCAAAAAAAGAGAGGGGATACAAAAGCTGTATATATCAACCAGAGCTCCATTGTTCCAGGTACTTGTGAAACATTCTCTCTTACATCAATCCATGGATGTCTTGACTAATGATGATTCAGTGCACTGCTTCTAAAATGGTGGGTACTGACCTCAAATGGGCCCCTTTACCTCAATGTGGGATCCCAAAACATTTGGTAACAGTAAAAGTTTTCTGAACATCACCTAATGGCTGTTTTAGACATTTACGCAAATTTGTTGTGCAGTGTATAAAAATAAAAATCTGGCTGTTTAGCAAGCCTTGCAAATTGTGATTTGCTATCAGTAAATGTATGATTTTATATCTATTTTTATATACACTTATACCTGGGGTCACGTAAAGATTTATCAGGCCGAAAGGTGTCGTCATTGGAAAAATTTAAGAAGCCCATCTCTAGTTGATGGTCATCATAGGCGATCATGAGCGTGAGTGTCTTCCAAAAGTAAGAATCCTGGTGGTGGGTCCATAATTGACTATGAAGACCTATTCTGGATCCACATGATCTTTCACAATGAAGGTATACCATATATACTTGAGTAAAGCCGACCCGAATATAAGACGAGGAACCTAATTTTACCACAAAAAACCCTGGGAAAACATATTGACTCGAGTATAAGCTGAGGGTGGGAAATGCAGCAGCTACTGGTAAATTTCAAAAATAAAAATAGATATCAATTAAATTACATTAATAGAGGCATCGGTAGGTTAAATGTTTTTGAATATTTACATTAAACTGCAATTTAAGATAAGATTGTCCAACTCTGATTAAGTCATTATCAGCTATTTCGAAGCAGATGCCCTCACTATTGACTATGCAATCTCTCAGTTACTCGTGTGCTAATGGATGGATCACACTCAAACATTTGCAAATCAGGCTCATTGCAACCTTCACACTTGTTTAGTGGACATTGTTTCTTTCTCCCACCCTAGATATTCCACAGGTATATATACTCCACTTGTTTTACTACCATCAGATCCTTTGAAGATGCCAGCAACAAATGCAGGAGAAATATCAGGATAAAATGCTGCTAGAATACATTGCCATACAGCCCTGAAACCACACAACACTCCAGTGATTCAGGCCGTGAAAGCCTTCAACAATGCATTCATTCTATTCCTCCTGCTTCCATTGCTGGAAGCAAGTGGCCGAGGCTGCTGGGAGTTGAAGTCCAAACCTTCTGTAGGACCACGTTTTGGGAATCACAGAATATTCATAGACCATAGAATGCATACAGTTTGGCCCCACTTTTAACTTCCATGGCGCAATGCTAGGGAGTAATAGGAGTTGTAGTTTGACCAGGTCTTTTGCCTTCTCTATCAAAGAGTGCTGGTGCCTCCCCAAACTATGGCTCCTATGATTCCATTGCATCCAGCCATGGCAATTCAAGTGGGGTCAAACCGCATTCATTCTCCTGGTCCTCAGCCTATTGTAATGGCTGCAAACCAAGGCTGTATCCGGACTGTGAAACGGATGCAGTTTGGCACTTCTTTAATTGGCTTGCCTCAATGTTTCAGACTTGTGTGAGTTGTAGTATGACAAGGAGTTATTTTGCACTGTAGAAGGAATGCAGGTGTTTTGCTTTGGCTCAAAGCCATGGAATTAGGGGAGCTGTAATATTACCAGGTCTTGAGCCTTTTCTGCCAGAGGACTGATGCCTCACCAAACTACAGCTCCCAGGATTCCATTGCATCGTATTGAGCCTCGACAGTTAAAGTGGTGTTGTAAGCCGCCCTGAGTCTCCTTAGGAGAAGGGTGGGGTAGAAATGTTGTAAATAAATAAATAAATAAACCACATTAATCTTACAGTGTAGATGCAGGGAGAATGAGGCTCACTGCCATCTCTTTTCATAGGCCACTTTGCAGGGGCTTCAGCATTTCCATCATCAGCAAAACGGATACAGTGGGAACACATTTCTCTGAAACTTTCTCTGTTAACCAAAAATAGTAGCCATTCCCACTTTCAGCCAGCAGAAGTCATGAAAGAGCAACCAGATTCCAAGTTCTCTCTTCTTACATGGCTCAATATGGTGGCCCCCAGGGAGCGATCCCAGTGTGGGCAGGGAAGAGGCAGAGTCTGGTCGCTCTTGCTGCTTATTTTGTGGCTCTGTTCCTCTGTTTCCTGGGAGTTCAGTCTGGCAGCGTGGCCTGGTGAGTGTGTGGGACGAGAGAGGAGGAAAGAAAGGAGAACTGGGTTGCTTTGTGGAGAGGTGAGGGTCCTGGAGGGATGGCATGGGGCTGAAAGAAGCCCTTCTTTCAGTCCCACAGCTTCCAGCCAGGATCCTCACCCAAGTATAAACCAAGGGAGGCTTTCTCAGCTTAAAAAAGGGGCTGAAAAACTCAGTTTATACTCAAGTATATACGGTAGATTTCCAAATATCATAACAGTCATGACAAGTATTTGCTTGATCTTTTAGCACGTTTCTTCCTTTTGATCTGTATTAGTGCCTCTTAAAAATCCATAGCACTGTTGGTAACAGCTGACCTCCAGTAAGAACCCTCGAGGCAGGGTTCTCCAGTTCTCTGTATTTATACCGCATTTTTAAGGCTAGATTTAAGCCTGTAATCTCTTTTGCTGTTCACAGGCATTCCACTTTCTGTTACTGAGTTGAGAATAAAGTAACTGCTTTGGGAGATGGTGATCAGACATTCAAACAACATGGCCAGTGCACCAAAGTTGATGGTGGAGAATCATCACTTGAGTGCTGGTGGATGCTAAGTAAAGCAGGTGGCACCTCTCAGGCTATTGTTGAGGAACTCTCAACATTCATCCCCCACTCCTTTAAAAAAAACCTCCACTTTTAGTGTTTTTCCTAGTTTTAAAAAGTTTTAAATTGCCCCTCAGACAACTGGGGCAATGAGAAGCCCTTTTACCAAAAGAAATTCACCTCTAAAAGTTTAAAATTAGGAGTAGAGGCCAGAGGGAGTATACTACCTTCAAAGGTCCTATAGAAAAGCAATTCAGCCTTCCTGATATCTGACAGTTGCCCTCCCCAGTTGTTTGCAATTCCCTGGGTAACCCAGGTTTCTGCTTCTACAGTCCCTTTTCACCAGCCTGTGCCTCACAAATTATAGCAAAGCTTTTAATTATGCAGAATTGGAACAACTATGGCTGGATCCAGAAAAAAATTGTGTTCCACAACATCTGATTATTTTGATGTGTAACCTATATTCAGGACAAGAGGCCACAACATTGGTGAATTGAATGTTTTCCAATTGGCAAGGGGGTTAGATAAGCCTGCATATTATCATGCAATCTGTTTAATTTACAGGCAGAAAATATCATATGGAGAGATTAATAATAATAATAATAATAATAATAATAATAATAATAATAATAATAATAATAATAACAACTGGGTGCCATGCCAAAAGATCTCAGCCGGCATTTGGAAACAATAGACATTGACAACATTACGATCTGCCAACTGCAAAAGGCTACCCCACTGGGATCTGCGCTCATCATCCAAAAATACATCACACAGTCCTAGACACTTGGGAAGTTTTATGTTTTTATTGCTGTGTTTTTCATGCGTTTTATAATGATTGTGATTTTTTAATGCCTTTTAAATTTATTTGTGTGTTTTTGTATTTGATATTACTGTATGCTGGTTTTATATCTGTAAGCCGCCCCGAGTCCCTCTGGGGAGATGGTGGCGGGGTACAAAAATAAAATTATTATTATTATTATTATTATTATTATTATTATTATTATTATTAAAGTGTTCAATTTGTGATTTTGTGATACAAAATCCAGCATATCTATCTTGTTTGCTGTGTCATACAATGATAATAATAATAACTTTATTTTTGTATCCCACCACCATCTCCCTGCAGGGATTCGGGGTGGCTTACATGGGGCCAAGTCCAACGACACAATTAAAATACATTAGATAACAGCATAATATACAATTCACAGTATGACATAGGTAAAAACAACACTAGGGAGTGAAAACTGGGAAGGGGCATTTTAAAATATGCAGATAGCATCATACTACTAGCAAAAAGAACAAATATTTGGGTTGACTACTAAAGAAAGTGAAAAAAAGTATCTATGCCACTGGCAGAAAATAACAAAGATTTAGGATAGTTATTGAAGAAAGAACAAAAGAAGAGTTACAACTAAACTTTTAGAAAACAAAAATAATGACCAGCAATGATTTACCTAACCAGGCCTGCGATTTCCAATATGATCATTTTAAAAAATGTATTTTTGAATGCTGAATAAAAACAAACACAAAGCACATACATTTCATATCTCCCAATTATTTCAAAATTGCATTACAAATTTCAGTATTAATTTTATTCAATTTATTAACATAAAATTGTCAAAGCAAGTTGTGAACAAAAAACTATATCTGGTGGTGGAAATCTGAAGTCATTTTTTATATTAAGAACACCAAATTTCTGTAAAACCAGCATACATTTTAAAAAAGTTTTAATGATCCTTAGTTTTGTAGGCCGGTGTAATTTAAAGGTGAATGATGAAGATAGTGGTATGATGGGTTATATGATGAAGGTTGCAGAGGTTATCAACACTGGGAGGTAAGGTGTCCACATAAACTGTTCAATAGACCTCGACAGGCCACAAGATCTATTGGAGTAAACCAGGGGTCCCCAAACTAGGGGCCACGGGCCACATGCAGCCCATCAAACCCATTTATCCAGCCCCTGCAGCAGCTCCCTCCTCCTCTGCTGAGGAAGGTGAGTGCGTCATGAAGAAGGATTATTTGAACATGGTTACCATGTCACCTCTTAAACTTTCTTCTTCAAGCTAAATATATCTTGCTCTCTATGCTATTCCTCATGGGATATAGTTTCCAAACGCTCACCTCTGGACATGTTCCAGCTTGCCAATAGCCTTCTTGAATTATGGTGTCCAGAAATGTATGCCAGGTGAGGTCTGACCAGAGGTTTACACCTAGTTTTTTTTCCTGAATCTAGATTCTGAAATTTAGAATATATGAAGAATTTCAGAAACCTGCCTTTCCTTTCAGTAACACACTACTTTGCAAATCTATAGGTTCCCCTTGCCTTCTAATTTGGGGCTGTGAAGCAATGCTTGTTCATGAGAAGGACTTTAAAATTAAATATTTTTGTAGGAAACCGGAAGCATCCCACAAGCCTATGTAGCTTTTCAGCGAAGCAGTTTCTATGCCACAGAACCCATCAGTTCCTAGTTTTAATCTGAAATTCCATCTGCTTTTAGATTAGCTGGTAAAGGCAGGCAGCAAATGAGTTCTAATCTTCTCCTAGGGCCAGATTTTGCTGGGTGAGTCATTCAGAAGTAGGTTGAAGAAATGTTTGCAGATAACTGCTCAACTAAAAGAACACCTTTATTATAGAAAAATGCATTTCAAGCTCCTATGACATGGGTTTTGCAATGAAGTCTCTGGTTAGCTTTCAATAGTTTATCAGTAAAGTATTGATGTAACTTAGAAAAAAAAGGTGGAGAAAGATATGGTGTGTCTTCCAAACTCCCAGTACAGAGAGCCTAAAATAAAATCACCCTAAAATTGGCAGTCATATCCCTGAAGCTTCACAAAGGCATGATTTGTTATGCTATTTCAGAGTGGTACATCCTTTTGGCCCTTTCGGTCAATTCCACTTTACAAATGGGATGGATGAGGCCAATGGAGATTGGAGTTGGGGAATGGAGTAGGTATAGTCCCAGACCAACTATATTTCCAGTTTCCACGGAACAAGAAAACTTGAGAGAGGTGACTTATTGTTTCGGCTGATCAAAAAATCCCAGAACTTTGACCACATGAGCCCTCACTGCACTGTCCCAGGATCTTTGCACCATGTGGATATTATTCTAGAATCTTATGGCCATTCCTCTTAGCAAATTTGCTCTGGTCATGAACAATTGTACTGAAGGCTGTCAACATAAGAACAAAATTTTCAGTTAAAATGTTAGCAACTGGAAGACTGAGTGAGGAGGATCTTGACCTCTCCCTACTCCTGTAAAATCTCTGCTTGTTTTTTTTTTCTCTTTAGCCCATATGAACCTATGTGTCTTTGACGATTAACTATTTTTCTACTCTTAGCTTACAAAATATAAAAACAACCCTTCCAGCCATTGTTCACATGTTTTCAATTGTCCAGTGAATGGCTTGAGAATGCCTGGACCAGAAATTTTTGTCTTTGGTACACACAGCCATAGGTATTCTGCCAATGTAATATTGATGTTCTCTATGGTGATATGGTGTTTTTAAATGCTGTCCTCTCATGATTTTCTTTAGCCCCTGAGGAAGGACTTGCAAGTATACACAACCTAATACACACTGGGCTTTTTGCTCATGAAATAACCATCACTTGAGTATCTTGAGATATGTCTCTGGTTCCTTCTGTTGATTCCATTGGATCCTTTCCTGGTTCTGCTTCTTTAGTATTTTACAAAGTCATCTGTGACACTGAGCCCCCTGCTGTTTAAACCTGACATGGTCTGTCACCCTCAGGTGACATGGGACACGGAGAAAGATAGTCTTCTTACTTCAGGCTCTTTGACCTGCTTTCCATTGATGACTCAGCTGTGTAAGCCTGAAAAGACTGACCATTGCCTTATCACTGACTAACAGTCTGGGTAAACAAGCTTAAACTCACATTGAACAATCACCTCCAGGCTATGCAGCTGTGAAGAGCATCACATCAGCCAGATGAGGAAAATCAAAGCCAAATGGACATGTAGGATGCAGAGAATGGGCTGCTTTCACCACACCTTGATGAAAAGTTTAGTGACCTTTTTGATGCCATAAACAAGCATTTGGGGAAAGTGTTATCACTCTGTCCATGGTGCTGAAAATATGGACTACATAAAAATGTGGGGTGTGCATGGGATATAAAATGCATGAGACAGAGAGGAGGAACAATCTGTGCTGAGCCAGACTTCTCTGACATCCTTATTCATTGATCTGACGGTCTTAGTGTGGGCTAAGGCTGGTGTAGCCCAAGGGCAGAAACCATGCCAGGCTTCCAGATCAAAGGGCTGCGTTCTTTGCTCACATAGGTGCCGAGGCCATGGCTGGCTTCCAAGAAAAAGCGCCTGCAGCAATGTCAGCTAATTACAGGTTGTGTTCTGCTGTTTCCAAACAGGGTGAAAGTGACAGAAGTTTAACTGTGAATAATTACACACTTGAATAAGTATGTGATTAGCCCTATTTGTTGTGGTTGGAACTGGAGTGACAAGAAAAGAATAGAGTGATTGCATTATTTACAGCTTAATTGTAGACAAGTAATTACTTTTGTACGGCTGGTGTGGTGGGGTCAGGGAATACACACGCAAGAACAGAATATGATTTTAATAAGAACTTCAGAGAGTTGGCTCCCTCAGCTATGCAGTGGGAAGATACGTTTCCTCACACTTTTAAACTTAATTATAGAGGGCTTTTCTCAAATTAAATGCTCAGTGTTCTCCGCTCCCTAAAATCAGGGATCAGCTGAAATATTTCTGAGGCCTGTGCTTCCAGAGTAATAAATCACAAATGCCACCTAGTGGTTTCTGTTGTCCATTGATTGAATCATTTGCACACATAAAAAAAAATTCTAAGGTCCTGAAAGTAACTTTACACTTAATGGAGTTCCGTGATTGTTATGCATGAGTGAAGTGGATGTAGAACCAAATGTGAAATGCACAATTACAGTGTGCAATGATCATCTGCATGGTTGACATACCAGGCACAATATGTATCTGGATGGACAAAGTGCAATAACACCAAATGAGAATCCTGCTTCTGCAATCAACTGATTATAGACTTCTACACTGGACAGCAGCCATGTGCAGCCATTTCAATAGGGAAAAACATATATGTCTAAATCATTAACAGCATAACAGCCATTACAGCAGACACTGAAGGTTTATTTATTTTTCCTGGGTAACCTTATTTATAAGAACACTATGTGTGAAATTCTAACTTTCTTGTATGGAGCACATGAAGTAATTAGATCTACCTCATGCAACTCATAACAATTAGCAATATTTTATGCAGATCTAAGCAACTCGTAGCTCTGCCATATTGTAATACTCAGTATTGGGAAATGTACACCAATAATAACTGGAGGGCCCAAAGTTGTCCTGCTTTGTTTTAGGATAAATTTCCACAAGTTTGAAATTTGATTAATTTGTGTTTTGCCAGTAAATCATATATAATACTTGCAGTTCTGTTAATAATAGAAGAGGTTTTTTTATGTCTGGGGACTGGTAATGAGGTCGGATTTAATGGGAAATGTGCTTATAAGAGAAAATGTGTATGTATATACATTTAAGACTATTTGGCTTTCATTTTTGGCTTCAAGGCAGTTTAGACGTTAAGGTGTGCAAAAGCTTTTTAAACTTGCAATTAATGTAATGAATTAGATCTGGGCATGGACTCAGCAGTGCTCGGAAAAGGAGGCTGGTTGTAAATTTTAATAATTTCTTCCTTCCTGCTATAGCTCCACATGCCTCCTGAAAATATACTCTAAAGCATTAGTTCTCAACCTATGGGTCACGATGTTTTGGCCTTCTACTCCCAGAAATCCTAACAGCTGGAAAACTGACCAGAATTTCTGGGAGTTGTAGATCAAAACACCTGGGGACCCACGGGTTGAGAACCACCTCTCTAAAGGGTTATTGGCCTCTAACAACCACACAAGAAGTGTTGCACATGGCTTCAAAAGGATAGGCAAAAATAGGCTCTTCACTTCTTTCAGTGGGAATCCTTTGGCGAGATCCCAATTTTCTTAATGTATATAGAAAACTGGGTAAATTTTTGTGAGGCTCAGCATTAAGCTTATCACAGATGTATGTGCGTAAAGAAAGAAAGGATCCACTTGGAGGTGTATTGCATGTGTCGATAACGGCAGCAGGGTATAACAATAAAGGTTACAGTACAGTATACCATTTTGGAGCTCTTTATAAACTTTTGCTATGGGTGCTGAGCTCTCTGTTTTTCCTGTAGATTGTAGGTGGTGCTATGCACTCTGGGAAGAACCATTTATTTTGCATGTAAGTTCGTAAAGCTGAATTAAGCTGTATTTTATTTTGCTTACTGAAGGACTATTTTTTGTGCCATGTTTGAAGAAGGCTGTTTATTTTATCTGCTGGAACTATGCTGGAAAGAGTAAAGTATTTTATTTTGTGCAAGCCTGCTGCGGCCCTGGTGTTATTTTGTCTTCAAGGGGACTGCAGCTGGATTTTAAGTTTACTGCTGTGGAGGACGGTTGTTTTCTTGACACTAAACAAATTCCACATTTAACATTGGATAGTTTAAAAGTGCAAAGAATGAATGAATGAGCAAATAAATAAATAAATGAGATCCACTTCTGTTAAGGAGACAATTGAATCCACTTGAACAAGGGATATTTTAATTTTTTGGAGAGTAAGGGGAATTCCTTCTTTGAGTTAATACTTCAGGTTCTCTCAAGAGTTTTTGAGGGTTCAAAGTGTCTCCTTGAAAGTCCCAGTTCATTTTGGAGACAAGAAATAGGATGCATGGTCCTCTATAATCCAAACCACATGAACATTTAAAACTTTTAAGAAAAAGAACCCCAGCATTATCTGGTTATTTTATCATTATGATAGATGGTGAGATAAAGCCTGATGATGATGATGATGATGATGATGATGATGATGATCATCATCATCATCATCATCATCATCATCATCATCATCATCATCATCATCATCATTATTTTCTGGTTGAGTGTGGAGCAGGCAGGCTTGAATAATGAACAAAGGTGATTTTAAGGAACTTTAAGTTGTATCTGAACTCAACTTATACAGTAGTTGTGTATTCATAACTAGGCTGATGTTGTAGAAGCTCAACTAATATTGCTAAAGTCAATGACTGAGATACTACATCATGATGAAAGAGTGTTAACATTACACTTAACAGACTTCCCTCATCTTTCAACACCTTGTTTTTTGATGACTCACTTTTATGCAGATTTTATAGTCCTGTATTGCACTTTTGACCCCTGGTCCACTCTTTCAACTATGCACTGCCTCGTTTCTCTCTGAATTCTCTCTCCATTTTCCAGTTTTTGACAGCTTCCTAGTCCCTGACAAAGTCGAATAAGCAAATTTTAACAATAGTGTGTCAGTGAACAATAACAATGTGCAAATGAATGTAGAAACAAATGTGAAATGCACATTTGAACGTGCAACAAGTAATGCACAATGTGTATCTCCATGTGCAAAGTACCATGGTACCACTGCATGTACATCTCTGTTTTCACAACTTTCAGATAAATATAAACTTCTGCATTGGACAAAACGTTGTCCAATGCTTATGTAGGAGAATTTACACATGTGTGAGTCAATAAAAGGATGACCACCAATATTCCTTAGATTTTCTCTCTTATCATATGCAAGTTATTCAAATGGAAGATCCTCCCACCCAAATCTTCATAATCCTACAAATTTCTCATCCAACCCCTTGGCTATTCAAATGTGTGTCAATATGAGGGGCGAGAGATGGCTGACTGCAGTCTCACAATCAAGGCAAAAGTAAACGAAAAGCCAGAAACCTATTCTTGTATCATGAATTCCAAATGACTCAATTTTCTTGACTTTTACTGGGTCTGCCCTACATAATAGATAGAAGTGATCTGATGGGATGAATGGATATCAAAATCCCCTTTGACTGGGAAAATGCACTATTGTGCTCTGAAAACCATACTGTAACCACCAATTAAAGGTGCTGACATCACTCTGAGGACTCAGCTGCTGGTATAAAAAAAGGCAAATTTGCATTAATTGCTCATAAACGTTGAACCATTAATTAGATTAAGGAAAGATATCCTACAGAGAAGTCTGACATGAATTATAAATTCATCTAAGTCACTCATGGGACACTCTGATTTTATTAGCATGGAAAAAGTCCCCCATCCCCCTTTTTTTTTACTGGTCTTGCTGGCTGGAGGATTTATGGGAACTGATGTCCAGAAATGAACTTTTGCCAAAGGTATGAACACTCAACCCAAGAGGGTGAACAGGTTTGGTGACAGGCAGGGGCATAGTATTCATACTATGTCATTAAATTCATACACAGTAATCTTTGAGGGACTTAGAGCTATGAGAGACATAGCACACAATCCAGGACCATCAACCAGGTCAAATGAGTCTTGACCCAATCGTCTGAATTCTGCCTTATCACCACTGCAGAATAGACATGGAGAATATAGTTGCCTCAGGACCAATGTGGAGAATTCAATCATGGGCAAAAAATTAATGGATAACAGGTAAGGAATCCCTTTTTTGTGAAGGAACACTTACCAAAGCTGTTGCAAGCAATTCATTTGTTGTATATGGGAGAATTTATTAAGAATCTTCATCAGCAGTGTGAAGAACTAGGACTTTTTCTATTATTTTTTTTACCCTGCTTTTCTTCCATATGGGACACACACTTAGTTATGATATGTACATATTTTATTTTCCCTCATGAGTTGCAAGATCCACAAATCAGGTAAGGTAAAGGTTTCCCCTGATGTTAAGTCCAGTCATGTACGACTCTGGGGGTTGGTGCTCATCTCCATTTCTAAGCCAAAAAGCCGGCGTTGTCTGTAGACACCTCCAAGATTATGTGGCCGGCATGACTGCATGAAGCACCGTTACCTTCCCGCCGGAGCGGTACCTATTGATCTACTCACATTTGCATCTTTTTGAACTGCTAGGTTGGCAGAAGCTGAGGCTAACAGCGAGTGTTCATTCAGCTCCCCGGATTCAAATCTGCGACCTTTTGGTCTGCAAGTTCCGCTGCTCAGCGCTTTAACACTCTGCGCCACCGGAGTCCCACAAATCAGGATTTTCTGCAATTAAAAGGAAATACACTTAAGACCAGAATTCCACTGAAGTGCGAGAAGGAAATGGAAGTCACTTTTTTTTAAACAAAAATCAAATGTAGTTAACTCAAACTGGTGTGCTTTCAACAGTATAATTTGAAGTATCTTTTTGCTACTAATGTTCAAACAATTAGGCTTCGGAAATCATTCAGGTATCTTCTTAAAGATCCTAATCCTGCCTGTGTTCACTCCTGCTCTCTATTATACATTGGCAAATGTCTTTTATAGAAGAAGAAAAAAATCAAGTAAACTGTAATAATGTAGAAGAAATAAATATTCTATGGTGTTCCACTTGTCATTCTTCCCAGCTTCTTCAAAAAGTCTTCACTAATCCTATTGGGTATCAGAAAAATGTTACATTAATGTATTGACTCACCAAGATTGTCAATGGCAACTCATCCATGTAAATGGAAAGGAAAATCCCATAGGTCTGCCAATGTTTGTTCAAAATCATTACGTGAATAATTAGATAGAACAAATACATTAGTAGAAATCAGGCTATTTATGACCATAGAACAGTCAGAAAATATTTTTTAAAGAATAATCAGAAATGATGGGGGAAATTGGCAATTTCTAATTTGGCCATCATTAACAATGTTGTTTTTGTTTTTTTATTTGGAGTAAGATTGTAAATGGCTCTTTAAAAAAAACAAAACTATTGCACAGATTGTATTTCATGAAAAAAATACACTGTCCTTAAAAGTCTTACTGTTGTTCAGTAGTAGCTGAACTCTACTCCGCAGTAATGTTTCTGAGCTGCCATGAAAGATGATACAAGACACAAAATCTGAGTGTAGAGAAATACTTAAATAAGGATAACATCATTGTAGATGTCAACAGGAATGTGACAAAAATAACGGTAAGAACAATATTCAAAATTGCATTTGCAACATAATAAAATGAGAGGTAATAATGTAAATATTAGAAGTTATAGAGACAAACAGGTTTCACTAGGACCCTATATGGAAACGTTCCTCAAGAGAGTTAGAGCTGCATAAAACCTCATACAAAGTCTTGGATTTAAGGGTGAATGATGGAAAACATTTCCGGAATATTTTGAAGGTTCTGAAAAAAAAAGTCTTCAGTTGCTTCAAACTATTTGAAAACATCAATATTTGGATGGCAGGTTGAATTCTAAGTCACAAGTTAGATATCTGTCAGCATTGTTCTACCTGTATCATTTGTTATCTCTTACTGAAGTGCTGCCTACTGAATTTGGCTTTGAGGGATTCTGCATAAAACATAATGTTACTAACCTCTGTCATGCATAAGGAAATTAAAAATATTCCAGGATCTTTTTATTCATACAATCAGGCTTCTAAATCAGATGGAGAACCTACATTGGAAAAGCAAAAACCATTCCCTGGATGTCTTATCCAACATATTCTGTGGTGTCTATGACTGACAAGTACACAATGAATGGGGCCTGCATTAGCTAAAGTTGAGAAATGCCCTGGAGCTTCCCTGAAACTCCAATTTCCCTGCACTTTGGAGAAGTGTTAGCAGTTGTGGCACTTCTGATTTGGAACCAAACACCTTTGTTTACATGGCCAACTTGCTTCCCCAGACTCAGTGCCCAAGAGACAGTAGATGGCCCTGATCCTCATCATCGTGTTGCTGTTGTAGCAATGACCACAGAGACCAGAAGCACCTCTGGTTGTCATTTCTCACCTCGGCTGATGCTTGTAGAAGTGTCAGCCTGACTCATAGAGGGGAGGGAGTTTGGCACCAGTGGATGGTGTGGGTTCACACTAGCTAATGTGGATTTCCCCAGAATTGAGTACTCCATTCCAGATCATCCCTGGGATAAATGGCCTGTGTAGATGTACCCCCAGTTTTGCTCTCCTCCTTCCACTTTCTCCCTTTGTCCTCAGCTTTCAACAACTCGGAGCAATGGGTTCAAATTACAGGAGAGGAGATTCCAAATGGATATTAGGAAGAACTTCCTGACTGTAAGAGCTGTTCTGTAGTGGAAATTTCTGCCTCAGAGTATGGTGGAAGCTCCTCCCTTGGAAGTGTCTAAACAAGAGGCCGAATTACAATCTGTCGGGAGTGCTTTGACTGTGCTTTTCCTGAATGGCAGGAGTTGGACTTGATGTCCCATGTTGTCTCTTCCAACTCTATGATTCTATGATTCAATTGGTGTAACTTAAGTGCAAAGAACAAAAGGTAGCTTGCACTGAACTTAGTGGTGGAAGAGAAGGATGGAGCAAATCAAGAAAACTTGGCCTTCCTGTTGCACTGTCCCAGCTTGTGCATGCATCCTCATTAATAACTCTTGCCACCTTGAACACACTCTGATATTGCTTGGCTCCATGTGTCCTGGTTTTCCTTTGTGAAATGTTAGAGCGCATGGTTATATGGCCCACTCTCCCTCCTATGTGCTTGGAACTGTAGAAAGTAGAGTTGCCTGGATTTGTTGTTGTTGTTTTGTTAGCAGTTTTGAATACTCCGAGGGATGTTACAATAATAACTCCGCTGCTTGCTGGTGTTCTTTTATTTCTTTTTGTTTTTGCTGATTTTCTTATTGGGATTTTAATATGTTGAATTGTTTTAATGTCTTAAATTTTTTAAAAAACAGAATTACTGTGATATTGTTTTCTAATGTTTTGTAAGCTGTCCTGGGGGCTTTTGAAAGCCATATGGTAAGATATAATTTTTTAAAATAAATATTTTATCAACTCATTTAAGCTAGGGTTCTGTTACTTGGTCGGGGGGGGGGGGATATGGAAGAAAAGCCTTTGTTTTTCACAGAAGTTAAAGAAAAGAACCAGTGGAATAAGATTGAAAAGCAAAGCCAAATATGAAAGGCTTCAGCCTTGGAAACTTTTATTTTACTTATTGATGAGTTTTATTCCCTGAGCACCAGCGTTTGTTTGTTGTGGAGGATATATTGCAGTCACTTGTTGTGTTTTCAGGATTAGCTGTTAATAGTATAAAACAAAATGCCTTTTTCCCTGGCTAGTTTTCTGAAATGTGGTTTTCTGATATCCAAACATTGTATTCAGTTGAACCATTACAATTTTTTTAAAGGAGAGGGCCGGTAGATAAAGACCAAAAGAAGAACTGTGATGTTATGTCAGTGATTTTGCGAGGACTAATGGATCAAAACATCTATTGACACAATTCTATATCATGGCCACACTCACCATCAATAAAAACAATTTTTTCAATTTCTGTTATGTATAATTGCTACACAATGGAGCTTACTCTGGCTTGCGCATGGCATTCTCAAATCTACAGTTCAATCCAGCAGTTTGGATAACCATATACACAAGTTCAGTCTTTTACATAAGGATAGAATCACAGAGTCAGAAGAGGCCACAAGAGCAATCCAGTCTAAACCCATGCTGTGCACATGCAAATCATGTTTGACAGATGACTATTCAGCCCCTGTTTAAAAAGCAAATTCCAAAGAAGGAATGGCAAACATGGGGGAACTGGGACTTCCAGGATCCTATGGGAGTGATCAATACTACAAGGAAGGTGAAACATCTACACATATAAAAGCCCTCTTGTGCTCAGAAAAACAAGAAATTTTATGCTTCACAATGGAGGGACACCCACCATAGATGTAAAGAACACATGTCTGCTCATGCTGGCTTCCAAGAGAGGCAAGTTGCTCCTCCTTTGCTTAGGAAAAAAAGGTAGCTCAGGACATCTGGAGGAATTGAGGGCCACAAAAAGAACCACAGGAGTCTGTCTGAAGCTCCAGAATTGCTCTTAACCCAACCTTGCTATGCATGGCTGTGTGCTCAACATTAAGGCCAAAATGGTTTTAAAAGCACATTAGAGATCTCCAGTTAATAGGAAATACTGATAATGTTCTCAAAACATTAAGGCATTTAGAAAGACCAGAAGCCCATGGACATAACAAATATATGTTCATGATTCCTGAAAGAAACCCAGGTGCTGAAGTTTCATTTTGGCTCTTTTGGAGTCATGCTGTCTAAGGCCGCTCATAAGTCATCTTCCCCTTTCCATAATAGCACCATTTAGTGCAGGGATGAGCAAGTGAATCTTCCTGAAGCCTGTTTTTCATTCTCTTCAAGGCTCCAAAAAGAATAATGCTGGTGCTCTCTCAGTCCAGACTCATCTTTATCCTGTCCATGCCCACCTATTTATGACTTGGGGAAGGATAGGGGAAGCTGAAAAATATTGCTGGCAATGATTTAGTAACTGGTGCACAATGATGATTGTACACAAGGATACCACACAATCATGATGTCATCCTTTAAGTGCTAACATTTAGAGCTTCTAGAGGACCCCTGAAAGGTTTCAGCAGCTACCTGCTTTGTTCTGTGCCAGGTATAAGAATTTCTCCAACAGGAAATCTGTGGTAAGAAAACTAATTAAAATGTTACTTTCCTCCATGGGGATGAGTAATTTATATAAATACTGTACTTCTCAATCTCTACACACACAAAAACCCCTCTTCCATATTTGTTTCTGACAACAGTTTTTTCTGTATGGCAAAAAACTATTTTACATAGGATAATTTCTCCAAACATTTCAAGATGTTTGAATACCTGGCCAAAACTGTGTAGAAATTATTCATCCTTGCATGAGACATCAAATACTGAAATATTTACATCCCTAATGCATTTCTAACACCATTGTTATCTGGTCTGTATATCTAGTTTTGCTGATAAAAGTGCATATTTATGTGTATATACATGTGAAAAGTTATTAAGTATGTGTACATTATAGCTATACTAACACCCTCACTAAAACCATTGTCATGGAAAAATATGATACAATTAAAATACAATGATAAAAACAAAGATTTTATGGTGCTTCTAAAGTGTCTGTATATTTTTCATACATTATATTAATTACATTACATAAATGAACAGCTCTTTGTTTCACAAAATTATTGTTGATACTTTCTCTAAAATTATCCATGATAATTATATTTCAGTGAAAGTGAAATGCAAATTTATATGACCTCTTTCACTTTCGCTGTGATTTAAAATGCAGCTTCTTTAATTTTATTCTTCCGAAACAGGAGAATAGAGTTCTGCTTTTCTGTATCATGTAGGTCACCTTCCTCAGAGAGTCACCTTAACATTAGAGACATTTCTCTCTTTTCCTTTCTGAGCAATTGCTGTGCTTCAGTGAAGGTCGTTCACAGAATGAACTAAACAACATAGCCTCCACAATGTTTCTAGGTGCTATTAGAATTTCATTAGTAAGAAAGATGTTCTTTTCCTCCTTGCCCTAGACCTCTTCCAAACCTTCCTGAAGGTATCTGACTATGTACACATAGCATTCAGGAATAACAGATTCCTAAAGTTGGAAAAACCAGAAGGGCCATCCATTCCAACCACCTACCATGCAGAAATTGGAAGCTTATTAATTATCAGATCAAAACCAAGAAGAATTTTTAAATCCATATGTAAATTTCTAAAATCAGAGTTTTTGTATCTCCTAATCCATCAATTTATTCTGCATTGGTTATTGCTGACATTGATTTTTAATATCGCTCTTGTTCTAATTCATTTCTTCCACTTTCAGTTCCTTAACTTTTTCAGTCCATCAGAATAAAGCTCACACAACCAACTTGACAAATCTGATTTCTTTTTTAAAAAAAAAGATATAATCTCCTCCTGCAATCAGCTAATGACATCTGAAGCATGAACTACAATAGCACTCATCAAGAGACACAAATAACAGCATTATACCATTGCAGTGAGCATTTCTGTGCATGGTTTTTCTGACATCTCTATTTCTGAAAAAGCAGGAGATGAATCCAGAAGGCAAGCTTTAGGCAAAAAACAGCTTGTGTAACCCTGGTGAACAGAAATGTCCTTTCTCAGTAATAGGGTTAGATGACAAAAGCGACCTAGTGGCAGGTGACGGTGGAGCAAGGCTGGTAGAGTACTCAGATCATTGATATATTGGCTGCTTGGTTCCCGACACACACATCAATTAATTGGGACCTAATAATATTGTCTCAGGTAGATTTCTGATATCAGACAATGGAGAATCTTGATAGTAGCATTACATCAGTAACAGAAATACATTCTTGTCATTGCTTTGAACAAGACAGCCCTTGTAAATTAGTCTCATGCAAAAGAAAGAGAAAAGAAAAAAAGGAAGGTATATTCAAGATTAACAGTGTGTGGGGGGAGGTGTGATGACATTGACTCCCATATAATGTTTTTATATATTTTTCCATTTTAAATCGCATTGTGTTGGTTCTATTGTATGTCACTTTGAGTCTCTTTTGTAGAGAGAAAAAGCAGGGTATAAGTAACATGAACATCATAATAATAATTCTGCCTCTCCATACAATTTTCCTTTGTTCCTCCAGTTTATAGCATTATAGAGAGTGAGATGTTGTTGCATGTCTTAAAGTCATTTTTGGCTTATGGCAACCTGAAGGCAGTCCTGTCCCAGGGTTTTCTTGGAAAGATTTGTTCAGAGGAGGTTTCTTCCTCTGAGACTGAGTAGATTTTCAGGGCTGAGTGGGGATTCAAATCCTTATCTCTAGAGTTGCAGCCCAATGTGCATACTACTACACCATGGTGAACACACCAACAATTCATTCATTTGTTATGTTTATATTTCCCTTGGTAATTTTGCTTACCTTTTTTATTTGGATATGTAAACTGTACTTCTGTATATATAACTGATTATGGTAGGGCTAGAGATTTGTGGAGTGAATTCTTCACATAGGTGAAGAATTTGTAGGCAGAACACCCTAATCTCACTTGCCATAGCTAGCTACATCCCCCCCCCCCTACACACACACTATTCAAGTTGTTCATATATGTTTCTTCATATGTGTAGAGGACTGGCAAAAATCCTTATTATTTGCTAATGTCCTGAATTAAATGGAGCGGTAGACTGAAATGTTTGCATAAGTTGAGTATGTTAAGCAAGAATAGCAATGAATATTTTATTATGAGAAAGGTAACATGTAAATAATGAAATATAATATTCATCAGGTTGCAATAAAGTTTAAGGTGTTTTAATTGTGATGGGGATTTTGAACAATTTTTCATATTTTCTTGATGGAAAGAGATTTTGGAAATGCAGGTGATTGTTCAGCTACAAACTACCTACAGTAGTTCAGATACCTTGCTGTCCCAAATCCAGGCTCAACTCCTAATGAACTTGCCACCAGCTCGCCTTCCCCATCACTCTCCTGTCCTCAAGCAAATATATGAAGCAGACAGCTGATGACAGCAAGGACCTTGTAGTTATGTTATATATGTTTTTGAGCAAGTACCTGTACATTCACTGTACTTGCTCACTGAACACAGTGTAATTGTAATTGCAGGAATTTCAGTCTGAAATACAGGACCAGGGCTTATTGGAAACTACAGTTCCTATGTATCCACTCTTCTTATTCTGTGCCCTCATGTCATTCCACATTTATGGAATTAAGGTGAATCTATCACAGGGTTATCTTGGAAATATTTTTTCAGAGTAAGTTTGCCTTTGCCTACTCTGAAGCTGCAAGAATATGACTTAGAATCACAGAAGAATAGAGTTGGAAGCAGATAGGTGATGACAGCTAGTCCAACCCCATGCCATGGAGGAAAAGCACAATCAAAGTACCCCTGAAAGATGCCCATCCAGCCTCTGCTTAAAAGCCTCCAAAGAAGGAGCTTCCCCCACACTTAGAGGCAGAGCTCTTTCACTGCTGAACAGATCTTATAGTCAGGAAGCTCTTTCTAAAGTTCAGGTGGAATCTCCTTTCCTGTAATTTGAACCCATTGCTCTAAGTCCTAGTTTGCAGGGCAGTAGAAAACAAGCTTGCTCTTTCTTTCTTATGACATCCTTTCACATAGTTATACATGGCTATCATGTCTCATCTCAACCATGGGCTTCCATGTTCAAACAGGGATTCAAACCCTGGTCTCCAGAGCTGTAATCTAATTCCAGGTTAAATTACTGGCCAGTTCCTGTTGAAGAAAAGTCCGTCTATAGCAGGCATGGGCATACTTCGGCCCTCTAGGTGTTTTGGACTTCAACTCCCACAATTCCTAACAGCTGATACGCTGTTCTATAGCCTAAAAATACCCAGTTTGAGGTGTGTGTGTGTGTGTGTGTGTGTGTGTGTGTGTGGGATAAACATGACTATGCTGTTCCCTCAAGAAGTATTGATGGCATTTTAGGGTAGAAGAGAACTCTTTTTTTTGGGGGGGGGGGAGTTGAGTGACCTCGGTTGGACAACAAAAACCTGCCCTGGAAGCCAGATATGACTAGTGGAATCCACCTGTGCTTAACTTGTTTTATGGGTCAAGGATGTAGAACATACCAGTCTGTACTTGGAGTAGATTTAAAAACTGCTGCTTAAATCATCTTGTTCCCTTGACATACTGTCTAAAATTGGGGGAATGCTAGCACTGGTGCAGGTTGGCGTGGCATCCTAGCTCTAGACAGGTTGGAACAGTATTTCAGGAGCAGTATTGCTATTGTCCCCTCCAACACAACCCAAATAAATATTTGGCTTACGTTTCTCCCCATACATGAAGCTCCCCTCTCACTACTACCTTCTTTGGACTTATCCCCGATTATTAGACAAATTCTCATGGAGGAAAAACCCACATTCTCTGTCAGTTTTAAAGACATGAATCATATCCTGGAGATAAATAATTTCTTGCCTGAAATCTGCACAAAGAGTAACCGCAAACCCAGGCATATGTAACCATGAAAACAATGCAATGCAGTATGAGAGACAACAGCTTTAATGATTTTCATGACACCTCTGTCTAATTTGTCTCCAGATTTGGGTATTTAGCAGTAACAAGTTTATGGCATAGTGTTATCTCTCTTGCCAGTTTCCTTCACTGGGGAGATGCAGAATGAGAAATGTTTCACTTTCTTTCCACTGAGCCAATTTGAGGTGCGGTGTTAATTACAAAAATTGAAGAGAAATCTTTAATAATTACCCTTCATTAATTTTGTGATGAATGAAGGCTCCTACAGGGGATGGAAAAGGATTCATGTGCTGTTAATCTGTTCAGGAGTATGTGTGTGTTTGTGTGCTGTTACTTGCCAATAAATTGGTGAAAGGGGGTCGGGATCTCACTGCAGTTTTCTATGGAGGGAAATAGTATAAACCGAGAGCACTAGTTAGATGTTCTCTGTTTAATTAGAAGGAAGATGAAAAACCAAACTCCCTCAAATCTGAAAATCCCTTAAGCCAAGATTCTAAGATGTATTTATTATTCATAGCTGAGAGAAGGCTTTAGAAGTATAGTCATCGGACAGCACGATTTTTCTCCGCCCCCACTAAACTCTAGTCAGAGAGGCAGTGAAATGTACAGAGAGAGAGAGAGAGAGAGAGAGAGAGAGAGAGAGAGAAACAAGAAAGCACAAAAGATTCATCCATTATAGTGAGAGAAGTAGATAAATGAATTTACACACAGCCATCATTGCAATCATGAGGCAGCTTCAACCTAGAAGAAGTGATGAAGCTGAAGGAAAGCTAGGGCTGACAATTCATTCTGGGATGAAGGAAAAGATCAAGGGTAGACTTGTCAACTGTTAAGCAAGAGTAACTTTGAAGGACCTTGTTTGCTACAATCCTTTATTCACTTTTCAGCTTTTTATATAAGGATGCATACACTAGCCATCTAAATTTGGCAAGGTCACAATTCATCTTCTGTCATCTCACTTTCCCGGCTGCTTTTAAAATGTCCCAGTTTCTCCCTCCTCCCACTTTCCCATTTTGTCCTCAGCTGATTTCAATTGCTACAAACTAAGATCAAAGAGCAAAAGTAATTTTCACTGCACTAACTCAGCAGTAAGAAAGGAAAGGAGGAAGTCTGATCTTGAACTTCCCTGTAGACTTAGGCAGAAGCAAGCTTTTCCTAACTTGAGTGTTTAGTAAAGACTTTTTCCTTCTTGGCCAAATATTGATATTGCTTGGCCCCATGGATCCTTGTGATATGTTGGAAGTTATGGATAATGTCAGGCATAAGAGCTTTTTTTTTTTCTCCTCCATGTTAGGAGCGACTTGAGAAACTGCAAGTCACTTCTGATGTGAGGGAATTGGCCATCTGCTAGGACGTTGCCCAGGGGATGCCCGGATGTTTGATGTCTTACCATCATGTGGGAGGCTTCTCTCATGTGGATCTGTAATTGGCTAAGTGAACAAACCCAAAGGGTGCTCACCAAGGCATCTTCTTCATCCTGGAAAGAAGTGACAAGTGGAGTGTTGCAGGGTTCCGTCCTGGACCCGGTTCTGTTCAACATCTTTATTAATGACTTAGATGAAGGGCTAGAAGTCATGATCATCAAGTTTGCAGATGACACCAAACTGGGAGGAGTAGCTAATACTCCAGAAGACAGGAGCACAATTCGAAACGATCTTAACAGATTAGAGAGTTGGGCAGAAATGAACAAAATGAAGTTCAACAGGGACAAATGCAAGATACTCCACTTAGGCAGAAAAAATGAAATGCAAAGATACAGAATGGGGAATGCCTGGCTCAACAGCAGTACATGTGAAAAAGATCATGGAGTACTTGTGGATAACAAATTTAATGTGAGCCAACACTGTGATGTGGCAGCTAAAAAGCCAATGGGGTTTTGGCCTGCATCAATAGTAGTGTCTAGATCCAGGGAAGTCGTTCTACCCCTCTATTCTGCCTTGGTCAGACCACACCTGGAATACTGTGTCCAGTTCTGGGCACCACAATTGAAGGAAGATGTTACCAAACTAGAATGTTTCCAGAGGAAGGCGACTGAAATGATCAAGGGTCTGAAAAACAAGGCCTGTGAAAACTGGCTTAAAGAGCTGGGCATGTTTAGCGTGCAGAAGAGAAGGCTGAGAGGAGACATGATGAGGGCCATGTATAAATATGTGAGGGGAAGTCATAGGGAGGAGGGAGCAAACTTGTTTTCTGCTGCCCTGGAGACTAGGATGCGGAACAACAGCTTCAAACTACAGGAAAGGAGATTCTACCTGAACATTAGGAAGAACTTCCTCACTGTGAGAGCTGTTCAGCAGTGGAACTCTCTCCCCCCAAAGTGAGATGGAGGCTCCATCTTTGGAGACTTTTAAGCAGAGGCTGGATGGCCATCTGTCGGGGTGCTTTGAATGCAATTTTACTGCTTCTTGGCAGGGGGTTGGACTGGATGGCCCATTCCAACCCTTATGATTCTATGATTCTATATCTCCGTATGGGAAGCTGGAACTTACAGAGGGGAGCTCACCCCACCCTCCCCGGATTTGAACCGCCGACCTATCAGTCAGTAGTCCTATTGGCATAAGAGCTGACAACCCACTCATTGCCAAACATTCCTTTGAGGAAAGGTGATGCACTTTACTTTCTTCCAGGTCTTTTTGATGAATTGTAATCAGCACGCATTCGGATGAATGTCAAGGAAATCAACGGGGGATCATCCTTTTCATGATACAAAGAATCGTTTACCTGCTCCGAATGGATCTTAAAGCCACAGCATGCTAATCTCTTAATTAGGACCAAACAAATTATGATGTCATGAGCAGGATTTTTAAATTCCTCGTTAACCACACAACCCGATAATAATGGAAAAACAGTAGCAGCAGGTCACCTCAGAAAGAAATATATAGAAAGTTCATTTGGAGTTAATTTAATTATGATTTTAGTTTCTACAGTTTTGCAGCACTTAGCCCATATACTAGCAGAAGTAATCCAGGATGCACGCAGAGTGACTTAACAGGCCTGGGTACCAGCCTGGAGAGATGCTGCTTAGTCTTACTTAGTTGCCTAGCAACTGAGTGAGGCCTAGGAGATTCGCTCCAACTTCTGACTCCTCTATAAATTACACATTAACTATTCTGTTCCTGTGGTGTTGTGCATCTGTATCTTCCCATATGTTCCTTAAGGCTAAGAGAAGTTCTTTTTTTTATCCAGTCTTGAATTCAGACTCAATTATTCCAAAATTCTTCCTAACCAAAACAAGGTGGACATAAGGAGTGGAAAAAATACTAAAAGAAAGAGAGAAGGAAAATACATAGGATTTAAACTTGGTCTAGGCGTACACATTAAAATTAACTGATCACGTATTATTTAAAATACATAGACTTGATAACTGTAGAGTGTGTTTTCACGCATAGCTGAAGCAGTCAGATCTTTAGATGGAATGATGGATGTCATTCCAATTTTGGAGAATGAGTATTTTAGTTACAGGAACATTGCTTAGGATCCATCCACGTTGACCCATCGGTTAAAGTTTATTTGCAGACATACAATTTACAAGTAAATATCCTGCAGTGGAAAGGGTGGCTTCTATGAGTGAGCTAAAATGGTATATGGTTAATGTCATCTTAATTCCCCCCCCCTTTTTTTTTGTTTTTGTTGCAGACATTGGAATTCCTTACTGGCGACAATGTGACCAAAATTACGCTTCAAACCCTCCTTTCCCCGCCTTCAACCCTCCTCCTCAAACATGGCCAACTCCTTGCTGGGGCATCACAGCAAGAGTGAAAGAAAAGAGCCTGACAATTTTCCAATAGTAGGATGCTTAGTGACAAAAATCCTCACCCACAATCTTTTAGGGATTCTCCAAAAGTCTGAGAGAATGAAATTATGGAGGTATAGGAAAATAACTGGATGGTGAGCAACCTAGTTGTTTAATGATTGGAGATAAATAATAATAATAATAATAATAATAATAATAATAATAATAATAATAATAATTCATTTATATTCCGTCCTATCTCCCCAAGGGGAATCAGTGCAAATCACAGTACACATACACGGCAAACATTCAATGCCATTTGGACAGACATGACAGAACAGACAGGAAGGAGGTATGTTGTGTTGATTTCCTGCTTCAGAGCCTTGAAGGTTGTGTTTGAATCCAGCCACACGGGGGTGCTGTCATTCCATCTTTTATGATGAAGAGCCATCAGGACTTCCTCCTTCCTTTTGGTCACAGCATTTTCTGATCTTTTTCTTTTATTGTGCCGTATAATACCTCCTCCGCTTTTTAGCGGTACCTAATTTCTCTACTTACAGCTCTAAGCTGTTTTTGAATTGCTTAGGTAAACAGTGAGCTGAGCTGACAGTCGGGTGCTCACCCGGACCCGGGCTTTGAACTGGCAACCTTTCGGTTGATAGATCTTACTGTTGCTGGTGATTTACCGGCTGTGCTACAGCTTGGCCCATTCTGTTATCAGATAGGTAGATGCTTTGGATGATGTTATTCGTCGCTCCCATCAATGAGCAAAGTTGCAAGGAGCAGAAGAAGTAAGCCTCAAATCTTCCTTTTGCAACTCTTCCTATCATCATCACTTGAGGGTGGAAGGAGGTCGGTGATATCGCCCTGCTGTGCCATGCTTGCTACCATCACAGACCTCAATTGCTCTGGATTGCAGATAGGTTCATTCAGGGTTCATTTCATTTATCGGGTCAGATACAAACCGAGAGTACAAGTTGTTTTGTATTTGAAAACACACATGAGGTTTTTTTTAAAAAAAACTTGGCATTACACTTAATGTCCTTTGACCAGTAGCTGGCCACTTGGAGTGTTTCTGGTGTTGCTATAAAAAAATCCTCCATTGTGCATGTGGCAGGGCTCAGACTGCATTGTAGTAGGTGGTCCATGGTCTGCTTTTCTCTACACTCACATGTCGTGGACTCCACTTTGTAGCCCCTTTTCTTAAGACTGCATCTTGTGGTGCCCGAGTGCAGTCTGTTCAGTGCCTTCCAAGTCGCCCAGTCTTCTGTGTGTCCAGGAGGGAGTCTCTCATCCAGTGTCAGCCACTGATTGAGGTTCCGGGCTTTAGTCTGCTACTTTTGGACTCTTGTTTGCTGAGGTGTTCCTGCAAGCATCTCTGTCGATCTTAGAAAACTATTTATTGATTTAAGGCATTGCCATGCTGACTGACACCTGAACAGGGGATGGGCCGAAGATGTCAATGCCTTAGTCCTTTCATTGATGGCTGTTACTTCCCAGCTGATATCAGGTGGTGCAATGCCGGCTAAACAATATAATTTTTCTACTGGTGTGGGGTGTAGACATCCTGTGATAATGGAGCATGTCTCATTAAGAGCCACATCCACTGTTTCAGGGTCATTTGTAAAGGTGCTATAATTAGAAATGAGGCTACCAATAGTTAAGTTACAATGATATTGCAATGATCAGAACAGCAACATATGGGTTTCAGTGCATAAGATCTGTAAACATTTTTACTTGTTGCTATCTGAATGTATTTCTAAAGGTCTTGTATTCCTTACCTTGTGTGGGCCAGACTCATGACTCTTTTCATTAGGATTAACCTACTGGCCTCAAAAGTACTGGGCTGTGGATGTGCCTGCATATCTTTTAGTCAGTATAGAAATTGGTTATGTACTTCTGTTTGGTATTAATATGATCAGTACGGCCCCACTGAATTCCACACATACCATTATAGCTTGTCATTTGTCCATGCTGGAACTGTAGAGATCCAGATATAAGTTCCCAGTGAGAAAAGTAAAAGAAATTGGAAACAACCAATAGGGCTGAAAGTAGAAGAAGCAAAGTCTCATTATGTATTTCAAAAATGGGTTTTATACCAAAAACATTCCTGTACATTTTGTTCAGAACATATTTCAGTGGCTTTCAAAGGCTGGCAAAAATGTTGACAAACAGTACATTGCTGTAGACAAAATTTACATCAACTTCTACTTCTTACACAGGTAATCATGCATTACATTTGAGCTGGGCTTTAGCACAGCAGGTTAAACCACCAGCTGCAGTAAATCTTGTCAATTGAGAGGTTGACAGTTCGAAGCCTGGATCAGGGTGAGCTCCTGGCCTTTAGCCCAGCTTCCGCCTACCTAGCGGTTTGAAAGCAAAATGTGAGTAGATAAAGCAGGGAGGCACTTTAAGGCACCCATAAGGAAATGCCAGAAAAATTCTGGCAATTCAATCAAAGGAGGAAGTTTACAAACAAAGCTCTTCAGCAGGTAGTTGGAGCACCAGCACCTCCCTGAGGCTGGAACCGAGCACAAGCCTCTAAGGTGCCGAAGATGGGTTTATACCTCTTATGCTTATATACCTCTATCTATATACAATTGTCTGTCTTGTCAGTGTAGAAACAGCACTGAATGTTTGCTGCATATATATGTTCTGTGATCCCCCCTGAGTCCCCTTCGGGGTGAGAAGGACAGAATATAAATATTGTAAATAAATAAATAAATTGTAGCAGGTACTAGCACTTTCGTCTCTCACCTACTAGCTTCCATGTCACATGGCCAGTGAATCCACACTATACTAGAACCTTGTTGGTTACTCCCAACTGGAGTAAACCAGCTGCATCTATTGTTGAAGAATGAGTTAACTTGCAGTTAAACCTTACTGATTCAATATTTTTTTTCTAGCTACAACTAACAATAGGATTTAAGCCTTAATTTTGGCCTCAACTTTAGAAGAGCCATCTAAGGTAGTAAACTCTTTTGAGGATAGAATTCAGCAGCTTGGATAATTCATAAAAGTTCATCATCTCTCTGACCCAGAGTTCACCAGCTGCCACAGCATTTTTATGTCCTACATTGTTATGCAATATTGTCAATTGCAAACTGTGGGTATATTTTAGTATATGAGCTGCTGAACCTGCTAGCTAAGATGAAATCATGCTCAATTCTGCTAGGCCTATAGAACAAGGTTAGGGAAGTTGGAGACCTCCAGATATATTTCCCATCATCCAACACACGTGCTAGGATGCCTAGGGTTGCAACCTAAACTTATCTCGTATAATGCCTTATGTTCTGCCCCAACTCCGCTGGACTGGCCACGTTGTCCAAATGCACGATCACCATCTTCCAAAGCAGTTGCTATACTCCCAACTAAAGAATGGGAAATGTAATGTTGTGGACAGGGAAAGAGATTTAAAGATGGGGTTAAAGCCAACATTAAAAACTGTTCCATAGACACCGAGAACTGGCCCTTGAGCACTCTAACTGGAGGTCAGCTGTGACCAGCAGTGCTGCAGAATTCGAGGAGGCACAAATGGAGGGATTAAGGGAAAAACATACCAAGAAGAAGGCACATCAAGCCAACCCTGACTGGGACCGCCTTCCATGTAGAAACCAATGTCCTCACTGTGGAAGAACATGCAAGTCAAGAATAGGACTCCACAGCCACCTACGCATCCACCGCCAAGACACTACACTTACAGGGGCATCAACCTTGGGCTATGAGGGATCACCTAAGTAAGTAAAGCCCCACTATTGCCATTTTTTTCCATGTCAGGAGCAACTTGAGAAACTGCAAGTAGCTTCTGGTGTGAGAAAATTGGCCGTCTGCAAGGATATTGCCCAGGGGATGCTGGGATGTTTGGTGCTTTTACCATTCTGTGGGAGACTTCTCTCATGTCCCCGCATGGGGAGCTAGAACTGACAGATGCAAGCTCACCCTGCTCCCTGGATTTGAACTCCAACTTTCGGTCAGCATTCCTGCTGGCACACGGGTTTAACCCTTTATGCCCCCGGGGGCAACTATTGCCAATGAAGCTCAGGGTTGTTGTTGAGGAAAGTAAAATTAAAGCTATTAATCCATAATAAATATTAGTCAACATTTGATTATTCCTCTCTCTCCCAGTTTGAGATAACAAATGCATTTGGTTTTATCTGATGATAAAACTCCCATGTTCCAGTGGCCATAGGCTGTTCATTAATCTCCATGAGAGAGATCTGCCACATGGCAATCTACAGCTTATTTGAAGTACAAGAGAAGAAGAACAGCAAAAGGGAGATTCATGTTTCAGGCCAATATTGTATTACTGATTGCATTGTACATTATGTTTGCTGAAACACTTTAATTCATACCATGGTTATATAGCCTTTAAATGAACCAGATGCTTATAGGATGACCATAAAAATGTCACCCTACAAAAGGCTGTTCCTGTCCCAAATTGACAGTGGGGATCTGTTGCAGACAATATATTTGTAATAAAGAACCTTTTTTGAACATATAAAATGCATCAATTATAGTTGCCCAGGTAGCATAGCCGAGGGAGGGGTGAGCTAAGGTGTTTTATCATGTTAATTAATTTTTTTGTTCTAGTTGAATTGGCTGGCAGTTAACAGGTTTTTCTTAGTATCAGAGGACATCTTAAAGTGTAATGAGAATATTTTAGGACTTTGAAGACTCAAGTATTTCTCTATACATCAATGACTGATCACACTGGCACGGTGACAAAACCAACTTATGATATGCATAATTTTGTACTTAACATTTTCTTCATTACATCCTAGAGTTCATTCAAATACATAATTTTCTATAGATAGTTTTCATCCCTACAGGCAAGCAGTGGTGCATTGTAGCGTTTCCCAAACTGCTACCATCCAGACGTTTTGAACTACAGTTTCCATAATCCCACAGTCAGATTTGCTCACAAGTTGTGGAAGGATGTAGAAGCCATCTTATTGAAATTCAGAAGAACTCAACAGTTCACTTTGATAGACCCATTCAGGCAGAACAGCACATATAATGAATAACAGATTTGCACATATTTTTTAAAATCATGAAGAAATACATTACTTTTTGATGCTTTGCAGGAGCACAGCAATGCCTGTCTGCAACTACTTTAAATCAAATTTAATATTTCTAGTGAACTGCACAAGTACCCTTTGGGAAATATTTTAACTTTGTGTTACCTCACCAAACATTGGGGGGAAGTGTCGTTAAAAAGGGTGTTACTTTACAAATTATTCTAAGAAAAAATCTGGACAAAATTCTCTGTATTTCTGAAACTTTGAATAATTTAACAAGTACAGTATATTTTCTCACTGCTCATCAATGTGGATAGAATTAACATTCCAACTTCAGAAGAACATTGTTGCAAGAATACTATTTGTTTCATTTTACTTTTTAAAAACAATCCCTTCTCAGCCACATTAGTTCAAGTACATTCTACATTAGAAATTCTTTGTGCCACTGTGCTTAAGTTACACCAGGCAGTCCTTTGTCCCACCTCTACAGAAGGTAGTATCTAAGTCAGTGCATACTCTCATGGCCATTTAGAGTGGAAAGGCAGTCCAGCAGCTGGGAGAAGAGAATATAGTGAAGAGCTGTAACTAGCCTTTGACCAGACCGTACTGATCACCCCTGCCTACTGAACAGCTGCGGGAATATGTTTCAATGCATGGAGTGTTATGTTTTTATTGCTATGTTTAAAGGTGCTCCATGCAGTCATGCCGGCCACATGAACTTGGAGGTATCTATGGACAATGCTAGCTCTTCACCTTAGAAATGGAGATCAGCAACAACCCCCAGAGTCAGATACAACTAGACTTAATGTCAGGGGAAAAACTTTACCTTTACCTTATTTACAGCATTGATTTTTTTTCAGGGTTTATAAGCCGCCTTGAGTCCCCTGTGGGGTGAGAAAGACGGGAAATAAATAAATAAATGAATATGTTGGGCACTGAGTATAAGGGTACTGAGGATCTCTTTTTGCAACACCTTCAAAATGATATAGGCTAATGCAGGTATCCTCAAACTGTGGCTCTCCAGCTGTTTGGGCCCCCAACTCCCAGAAGCCTTAGCCAGCTTATGCAATGGTCAGGAATTCTGGGAGTTGGAATCCCAAGCAGCTGGAGGGCCACAGTTTGAGGATGCCTGGGTAATCCCAGGATTCACCAGTACATATCAACAGGATTCTTAGCAGCATCTATTCGGTACTTGAGTATCATTCCACCCCAATATCAAGAGTGAGGTTAGCAATTAACCAAAGTTGTCATAATCACCATAATAATCTAAATTGTGTGTATTAAGTGCCTCTGTTAAAACCTAGATTCTCTTTTTAATTATTTGTGAATTAATGTCAAATTGTTGTCATTGTTACCCTCCTCCTTTCCACATACGTCCATTGTCATAAGAACTCAGGGTGGCTTAGCACAACACTTTCCATATAATTTATTTGAAAAAAATTATTTTAAAAAGGAAATTTTCTCAAAGAAGTCCTTGTAGCACATAGCTTGTTGCTAAGCATTATAGTGAAAACCAGATAGAGATATAAAACAATCAGTTCCAGGTTTCAAGGACAATAAAAAGTCTAAAGGATAACAATTATCTACAAAAGATGAAACATATTAGAATTAAATTATGGTTGTGGGAGGTTTGGCTAATGGCAAGCTCTTTTAGGTGACAGTCTGTGGGGTTAGGTGGAGTATAATTTTTTGTAGCCAATACATAACGATTTCTATAGTGATTTTCCCATCTCATTGGATTTTCCAGAGATCAAATCACCTACTGATTGAGTGAGACAATACAGAGTTAAGCATTCAGAATGAGACTACTTCCCCTGGAAATTCTTCTTTCAACAGTGTCTGTTTTCCCAGGTGTACTGGAATCCCATAGCCTTTGTCCCATAAAGCATACATTACATTTTGGCATCCCTTTGATAAAAAGAGTGAAAGAAATTTGAAATGTTCTATTACACCTGATGCAAAGGACATTATCAGGATGTAAAAAAGGTTTTATTTTATGAAACAGGCCAGCACAATTTGACAGAAATATTTGTATGCCTTTTTTCAGAGGTAGCACAAAAGGTTGTGTGTGCAGCATGCATATCTATATATATAAAAGAGTGATGGCATCACGGCGATCCACAAAACAACAAAACTACAGGCCCCCCAACCTCGAAATTTGACAACAAAACCCATCATCCATGCCTCTAGCTTGATACAACAAAAAGAAAAGAAAAATAAAGTCCTAATTATAGAGAGAGGAATAATTGCTTTTATCCAATTGCTGCCAGTTAGAAGGCTAAGCTCCTCCAACTTGGTCTCCTAGCAACCCAATAAAAATAATAAAAAACACTAAAAAATAATACAATAAAATACTATAATAAGAGAAAATAACTAAAAATAATACAAGAAAATAATAAAAAATAAAAAATAAAAATATAACTTACAATAAAATTAATAAAAAATTGCAAATAACGTCAAATAAAAATTACACAACAATTTTTAACCAATACCACCACCACTTTGCCACAGCAACGCGTGGCCGGGCACAGCTAGTACATTAATAATTGTAATCAGTATATTTTTGGTGCCATCTGCAGGTGTAACTGGGAGCAATAGACACATATGTCATTTTTAGAGGGAACCAATATCTCCTTCTGCAAGGCTCACACTTTGAATCTTGACAACAACTGTGAGGCTGTACTGGAAGCAGAAGCTGTTCTTTCTTGCCTTAGTGGTCAAAACCAGCTAGAAGAGCCCAGCTTCCCCCATACAACTAAGCACCATCCAAGAAAACTACAGCTGTTGTGTACCAGGGAAAGCAGCATTTTCTTCCTTCCATAAGCATGTGAAGTGTTTGATAGAAAGCCAGATTAATATATGTGTGTATACATATATATGCTTTCCCCTCCTCAATTTGAGGGCAGGAAAGGGCTTTGCTCCCTTCAGATGAAGGGAGAGATATAAAATAGTCCCGGCCATGACTTGATGTGGTCACTCTTCCTGTCCTACTCTTCATTCCTGATTTCATCACTGATCCACCCACCCACCATTTAGCAATGTGCTTTAAAGGTCACCAATAGGGCAGGGTAGGAATTTCCACCCCCACTATGTTCTGGGGGAGGGGGGTTTCACCTACCCTACACTTTAATCCAGGGCAAATTGAGCGAGTGGGTTTTAAATAGGCTATCATGCTGGAAAACAGGGATAGATTACATACTGGTGTACACCTAAAGCACCCCTTTCTGGTGTAGGCTATGAATGAGAACCCTCATCTGTGATGAAAAGAATCGAGGTGAGGGTGAACAGTAGTGGCCTTGAGCGGGGAGAGTTCTGATCTCAACACCTTCTGGAATTGGGATGAAATTCTCCATCCGTTTCCCCGAATGGTCACTCTGGAAGCAATAGTTGGTTGCAGCCAGGGACCATGGTGTCTTGCTCTTGATTGATGAGGAGTGGGTCTTGGATGGCTGCTACCTTGGTGCCATTACACATCAGCCCTTACATTGGTTGGCAGTTTACACAGAGATTGATTGGTAACATTTAATAAAAGTTCCCCATAGTTTAACCTACACTGTTGTGTTGTCTCATTATTTCACTGCTTCTAATATGTGACTGAGTAAGATTTCCTTTGGAGGTAAAGAGTAAATGATTAGAAATAGGTTAGGGTCTTCCAATAGACTTTCAAAGCACTTTAATTCAGTGATATGAAATGCAAAAAAAAAAATCAGTTCAAAAGCACTAAAAGAAATTGCACTAGAACATCATTGTTTGCACTTAATGAAAACTGAGTAGCAAGCGAATTGATCACAATGTCAAATTTGTGAGAACTGTGTGTGGTATGGCATTTTATTGTGTGTTTTTTTTTTAATTCAGGACTCCCAGATAGATTAAAAAGAGCTACAATATTGAAAAGGCCTGTGTTATCAGTATGCTGATGACACCCAAATATATTTCTCCATGCCTTCAGAAACAGCTTCAGCTCAGGGTAACATGTCTCCTCTGAATGAATGCCTAGAGGAGGTAATGGATTTGATGAGGAAAAACAAATTGAAACAGAATCCAGACAAAACAGAAGTGCTTACCATCAAGGGTGCTAATCTGGGGATGGAGGTATGTAATGTAGTGCATGTACCGGCAATCTCAAGTTTGGACTTCTGCAATGTGTTTTACTTTGGGCTACCTTTGGGCTAACTTCAGTTGGTTCAAAATATGGCAGCCAGATTGGTTACAGGAACATCTAGGACTAAGCACATTACATCTATCCCAGTGGCACTCCACTGTCTGCCAATTAGTTTCTGGACAAAGTACAAGGTGTTGGTTTTTGACTTTTAACGCCCTACATGGTTTGGGTCCAGGTTACCTTCAAAATCACCTTCTCCCATACAATCTGCCCCAAACACTTAGGTCCTCTGGGGGGCATCTGCTCCAGCCTCCCAGAACCCGACTGGTGACCACCACCCAGAGGACCTTTTAATCGCCTGTCACAAGACTCTGGAATGACCTGCTAGTAGAGCTCTGACAGCTAGATCAGCTGTCGAAATTTAAAACCATCTAAAGGCATATCTCTTCTGGCAGGCCTACCCAGACTTAAGCTCATGTCCTTTGTTTGATGTCTGTTTTGTGTATTTTAATATGTATTTTATTGCAATGTTCATGTTTTTTAATTGTGTTGTAACCCCTTCTTGAGCCACAGGGAAAGGCAGGTAATAATAATAATAATAATAATAATAATAATAATAATAATAATAATAATAATTTTAATCCATTAGCAAGAGAAAAGTAATTTATCTTGAGAACATCAGGAAGAACTTCCTCACTGTGAGAACTGTTCGGCAGTGGAACTCTCTGCCCCGAAGTGTGGTGGAGGCTCCTTCTTTGGAGGCTTTTAAGCAGAGGCTGGATGGCCATCTGTCGGGGGTGCTTTGAATGCGATTTCCTGCTTCTTGGCAGGGGGTTGGATTGGATGGCCCATGAGGTCTCTTCCAACTCTACTATTCTATGATTCTATGATTCTATCTAGAGGTCCCTGCCCTGTTTGAAGGTAATAGATTTTTCTTAGGCAATATTCATTGAATTTCTGAAGAAATCTTTGTGGTGTCACATCTGGAAATACCTTTAGGTGCTGTATAGATACAACATGCCAAATTGTTCTCACAAAATGTAATCCAATGGGGAAAATGCCTTTGTTGGAGATAGAAAATCTCAAAAATCAGCTCCCTGTCCTTTGGTTTTGATCTTGTTTTCCTGTTGCAGCTCTTTCATGGTCTTCATCTGTCTTTTATTGCACTTTCTCACTTACAGGGCCAATGAGGGGAGTGTCCTCTATCTGCATTGAAATTCTTCAATACCATCTTAACTGACCATATCCCAGATATAACTGACTATATCCCTCATGTATGATTTGTCATATCTTTACCTGTTGAAGAAGCCAGCAAAACCTTGAAGGCTTGCATAATAATATACTTCTGAATGTGTGTGTGTGTGTGTGTGTGTGTGTATGTATGTATATATATTCTTGCTCTTTATCACATTATTTGATTTTTTTATTTATAAATGCAATTACCCCTAACACTCCCCCCCTTTCACTCCTTTATACCTACAGATAGCAAATCTTCTTTATGTCTCTGACAAATTAGGCTCAAGTTCATGAAAGCTAAATTTACTAGATGTCAAGTTGCTTTTAACCTTTTTGTATATTTTGTGTCTAGCCACACCTGAAAAATATGATGAAACAGGACAAAAATTATATGTATGAACTATCTAGAGATACAACTAGATTAAAGTCAGTTACTCATTCCCTTGCATTTCTTTGTTACCATGTTTTTTTGCAGTGGGTTTTTCTCTTTCTTTTTCATGTTTGTGAGTAAATGTGGTGTTGAATTATTAACATGTTGCTGCTCTTTTATAGGCACCAGTTGGAGCTCACTTAGGGTAAAGCAGCCCCAAGAGTAATAATGAGATGTAATAATTAGGTTGTTAATACAACAATATCTTCATATTTCATCTGATCTTGTAGACTTTCCAGAGTTATAACGACACACTTGACACTTAATTTTGAAAATAAGAAGGAAAGAAAAAAACTGTTATTATAAAAGAGGTGTAAATGCCAAAGACATCATAGCAGCTAACTTTTTTGTTATTATTATTATTATTAAGACAAAAGAGGCTTAAGATTCAGAAAGCACTTTCTAATGAAATTTATACAATTTGATTTCCGATAACACTGCCGTACCAAAAGATATGATGGATTGCAGTTTAGGCATGATGCATGTTTGAAAGCAGTTAGGGAAAAACAGAAAAGAATATACAGATGAATTGGTACAGGACTCCATGCTGTGCCTTATGCATTAATCATGAAGCATCATGCTTATGCAAATGTGAAAAAGCCCAATTAGGCATACAGCATAGAGCACTGGGGATAATGTTATGGGCTATTGGGCTTTTGAAATACACTCCTTGGCCAAATTTTTAAAAGCAAAGCAGATCTGAGATACCTTTTTACTCTTGGAAACAGGTGTACCGTTGTTGGCTTCATGCTTCTTTCATGCCTTTGTCCTTAAAATAAAGCTTTATCACAGTTGGCATGACTTTCCCATGCCATTGAAGAGCAGCAGTGCACACCCTGAACTCACTGACAAGAAAATACAATGTTTTCCCCAGGATCTTGGCGTGCCAAGAATATTGCAGTGTTTCCCAATATTTGGGTATTTGCTCTGTGTGAAACATAGCCTGAATTCTCCTAGCATATTTCAGCAGGCTCCCTCTCTTATCAACTCCATCAAAAGAACCTGATTTATAGTCAGAAAAATCTACTGCACAAAAATGCAAATATGCTGAATATTAAAAAACACACATATTGGCTGTGTTGTCACATTAGGGAGATTAATTTGTATTCTTGTCTGGGAAGTTTTACTTCAAAACCTCATTAGAGTGTACATTTTAAGGAGCAGCTTCCTAGGACATTTTCACATTTATTGCCAGACTTTGATAAAATACTAGGCAATTGTTTGTTTATCTTGTTGGCTACTCAATAGGAAAAGGAGCATTTAGAAATGGTTGCTCTGGTGGAAATGAATAGCTCAGTTTCTTGACTTCTTGGGAACTTTCCACACAGCCATATAAGCAAGAATATCAAGGCAGAAAATCCCACAATATTTGCTTTGAACTTATCTGAGATCACACTGCCATATATTCCAGTTCAAAGCAGAAAATGTGGGATTTTATTCAGCTGTGTGGAAGGGGCCTGGGTTACAAATAATCTGCTGGCATGAAGCAAAAACAAAATAATTACCATACATACTCGAGTATAAGCTGACCCAAATATAAGCCGAGGCACCTAATTTTACCACAAAAAACTAGGAAAACTTATTAACTCGAGTATAAGCCAAGGGTGGGAAATGCAGCAGCTACTGGTAAATTTCAAAATAAAAATAGATACCAATAAAATTTCATTAATCGAGACATCAGTAGGTTAAATATTTTTGAATATTTACCGTATTTCAAAGAAAAGCAATAAATTAGCTCTATAAGTGGAAAAGTAGGGGCAACAAAAACAATATGGTATCAAACAATAACCTAATAATAATAATAATAATAATAATAATAATAATAATAATAATAATAATAATAATAATATCTTCATTTGGATCCCACCCTATCTCCCCATGGGGACTCAGGCCAGCTGCCAACATAGTAACACAGGTAAACATTCAATGCTTATATAAACAGTGCACAGCTAGATATAGATCTATAACTATAGATACTAATTTCACATATGCATTTCCCCCTGAAACGTTTACAAATTCTCTTTTTCTCTCTCTCTATGTGTGTGTGCATTTCCCCTACAATATTTGCAAGCTATATATATATATATATACACACACACACACACACACACACACACACACACACACACACACATATATATATGCATATTCATATGCATATACATATACATATATATACATTCACTTATCTGGGATAAGTTCCAGTTTCAACACCTTTTGTTTTGAACAGACAAGTATAAAAGATGCTTTAAAAAAAACCTGTAAAACTATAAATAATATATATTCATTATCTCAATACTCAGTGCCTTTTAGAATGCCTAAATTATTGGATTTGTGTTAAAATGGTTTGATGTTTTGTTCTTATTATTTCTTTGAAATTTGTCATTTGTGCAATAATTCAGAACAAATTGCCTCTGGACACATTACTGAAATGGGTAGTGTTGTTTAGATGTGAGAAGCAGAAAGATAGACTATAATATCTGGCATTTGAAACACATATCTTAAAATCTCTAGTAGGAGTAAAGAAAAAGTTGACCTTTTTACAAATGTACCTATACACATAACTATTTCAGAATGCTCCCAGATGTGGTGACTCATAAGTCACTGAAGACCTGGCATCTATTAGAGTCCATGCTGCAATACAGCAGGAGACACAATAAACCAAAATTACCACTTCCATTATTCAGACAAAGGCCTTCCCACCTCTGATGTTTCATTGTTCAGCGTATAGTGCCTCAGTCGCAGTATACTATCTACATTGAAGGAAGTAAAGCTATTACACTATTCTGCTTTGGTCAGAACTCACATGGAATACGATGTTCACCTCTGGGCATCACAATTCAAGAAAAACAAGCTGGAGAAGCTAACATGTCGGAATGTTTTCAGAGGAGGGTGACAATGGTAAAAGGTCTAGAAACCAAACCGTATGAGGAGCAATTTAGAAACTGGTAGATAGTTTGGAGAAGATAAAGTTAAGAGGTGGCATGATTGTCATGTTTGCTGCATTTCTGCCCAGTTTCCCCCACTCTTCTCTATGGAACACAGGAGGCCTCCCATGTTCCCCGGGAAGGGTCTTAGCATGTTGTCAGGACGCCTCCTCTATGGTGCTCTGCCGGAAGTTGCCTTATGTTATGTGATGGCATCCACCAGACTCAGTGGAGGAAGCATCCTGCCAGCGCACTAGCGTTTTCTCCATGTGATGAAGTTGTAGGAGACAGAGCAATGGATGAACACTACAGCTAAAGAGAGTCCATTTAAACATTAAGACAAACTTCCTTTTGGTAAGTGCTGTTTGTCAGTGGAATGTTCTGCCAGGGAATGTGGTGGAGTCTGCTTCTCTGTAGGTTTTAAAACAGAGACTGGGCGACCTTTGTATATTCCTGCAAGGCAGAATGTGCTTGGAGCTTAAAATTAGCATCCCATTAGTTGTGTGTGGCCTGAATCGATCTTCCTTACCCCAGTTGTATAGGATTACAGTGTGCATCTTATGCAGGATAGAAGGGCAAATAAGTTAGCATAGGAGAAAAACAACAACAACATGTAAATGGAGCAAGCAAGGCCCTCGATATCAAGAAAGATTAGAACTGTTGTTGTTTTGATGCTGCTGCTACTCCTACTTTATTGCTTTATTTTTTAAATCTGATTTTGGTTTGGCCCAAACATGCTTTCTAGTGCCAACAGTAAGTTGGCACATGTGGCCAAGTTATCAAGAACTAAATGATCAAATAACCTTCAAGCGCATAGTAAACAGTGTCCATGAATCCTTGTGCTGCACTTCTTGTTAGATTATTTCATATTTGTCTTGAATTTCTGGGCTTTAATAGACCATATATAACCACTGTTAATTCAGAAGCACATATTCCTGTTGATTAACTTTGCTTTGCAAATTGCTTGGACAGCTGTTGATCACTCAAAGGACCCTCTTCAGGTGCTTATTAATCTACAAGACATGAAGACAGGAGCAATTTAGCCTTAGCCCTTTCTTCACCATACTCTGTCTGAATTATGATAGTCTGAAGAGGCTGTCTATGTATGGAGGTTCTTCATGTGACCAGGAACATTTATTTTTCAGGGAAGATTGTAAGGTAATAATAATAATAATAATAATAATAATAATAATAATAATAATAATAATAATAATAATAATAACAAGGGAAGTTTTCAGCACATTTAACCGCAAAGATATCTAACATCTCCTCCTCTGGATTTTATTGGTGAAGCAAGACTGAACAACCCTATTACTGCCAGCTACTAGCATCTATAGGAAAGCTCTAACATGTTCTTCCTCCACCCATGTCTATTTAAAATCAGTTACCAAATGACTGGATTGTGTGTATCCACAATGTATGTGTTTTCATGTCACCTGGCGAGTTATGGCAACCTCATGAGGGTTTTCTTAGGCAAGAACACTCAGGAAGGTTTTGCCAACTTCTTCTGAAATTTAGCCTACAGAACCTATTTGTTTTGGCTGTCTCCTCTCCAGGTGCTAATCAAGGTTGACAGTGCCTTACTTCCAAAATCAGACAGGATCTGATGCCTGTAGTATATTTCAGAAATTGCTGGTTGATTTATCAAGAATTGTTGTTTTTGTTGTTAATAAGCAGTGTCTGCTGAAACTGCTTTTCCCAGGGGTGAGGAATCCATGGTTCTTTAGATTTCTTGTTCTACAGCCATCATCATCTCCACCCAAATTTTCCAATTGAAAAGGAAACGGGAGCACTAAAACCATGCAATAGATCAATCTCCTCTAGCATGTGTGTTCTTCCTTGTTTATAACTTTTGCCATCTCGACTGCACTCTGATATTGGGCATATTTCTTCTGTTTTTCATCTATGAAATGTTGGAGGGTATATAATAAATGAATACATTCAACACAATTTAACTGGAGAGAAGTCTGAACTTGATGGGGCTTATATCTGGGTAGGTATGTTTGAGATCCAGGCATTATTGTGTAAAGTGGCAACTTGTGTGTTTTCTCCTCAGTGAACTCCTGTTTTCTACTTTTACTGCATTTTGGGTAGATGCAACATTTCAGTTTTACAAGTTGCCTAACTTACACATCCACTTACTGTGTATAGTTTGAATATCTAAATTATCCACAGTACTCAATCAGAAAATGTAAGGCACCCTAATGCATGATTTTATTTTCTTGGGATGAGACTGTAGGGATTTAGTGTTAATTAACAAATGAAATTCAAAAAAGTAATGAGGAAATATGATAAGCAATAACATAGAAAAAGAATATTAAAATGAAGTATATCAAAAGTAGGGAACAAATTTGAGAGCATGCTCTTCCACTTCACAAGCATAATGCTTAATTATACTGAGCTAATTCAATTCTGCTCACTTAAATCATGAAAATAGAGAACATAAATATCTTGATCTTTTGAAAATCATTTTGATTTGTTTTCCTTCACATTTTGAATCTGTCAACAATCAGGCTTTGGAATGGTATGGAAATCACTGCCATAGAGACCAGAGGTGATGATGAAATGTATGAATACACATTTGTGCCATCTTTTCTATTGTAGGCGTGCATCATGAGTGAGCAGGACTGGTCTGAATGAGACAGTGAGAAATATGGTACATCCCCCCACCCACATGTAGAAAAGATGAATGGATAGTCAGTTAAATCTTACTCCAATAAAGAGGTGAAATATGTAATGGCATAATCCCATTTGGACGATATCAGAGTAACCAAGGACCTAATCACATTGAGAGCCCAAATGTGGGCGAGAGCAGGGGGATTTGCAGGGCGGTGTGATGAATCCATGGGGCAGTGGGGAAAATTATTGTTATCACATGGGGGAAAGTGTCACTGTCTGGCTTTCTCCCATGCTGGCTCTGTTCTAACTAATGAAAACATGAGAAGTCTCCCATGTTCTCTTGCCTCTGTGTCCTAGGACACTTCCAGGATGGAGACAAAATGGAGCCCTGCCAGAAGTAGCCCTTCATCATGTGATGGGCTCCGGCGGGCAGCAACCTAGCTCCATCCTGGAAGCGTCCTAGGACGGAGCCAGAAGTTTATGTGATGAGGTCCTTACGCTGGATCTACACAGCCCTATATCCCAGGATCTGATCCCAGATTATCATGCTTTAGTGGAGGCAGGGAAGACCAGATGGCAACAGTTCTCTGCTCCAATACCTTACTGTTGCCTCCCAGAATTTACCACCTGAGGTATCCACTTCTTTCTGAAAGTCTGGGAAATAGAGGACTAGGTACAATTCTGAATATGCAGTATGGCCTACTTATCCAAGGATTCAATATACATGATTTCACTTATCCATGCTCCAGAAATACTTCCCCTGCCCACACATATACTCACTGCCATCACAATTTTGTCTTGGCCTGGGTTGAATAAATCCCTACTACTGATAGGTTAGGTGATCATACCAAAGCACTAGAAAAATGTATTTATTTGAAATAAAAGGCAGGCTTAAAGAGAGGCCACTTTCTGCAAGTTAGATAGCTCAACTGAACTTAGAATTTCAAAGTATAAAATAAGCAATCTGCTTCAAATGAAACAATAAAAAACCTATTTTCCCCTATGCTTATATGAGCTTGCCTACTCATCCTGGCAAAAAACTCAAGGAAGATCCAGAGCATTACAAATGGCATCTCTCCAGAGATCCAGAGAAAAAAATTGATTCTTCTCAATTCTCTTTTTATAGATAAATGTGTTTGTGATCAAATGACTCTACTGGGTTAATTATAAGACTAACTATGGGGTCCACTTCCATGGTCTCTCCACAGGTGTGAAAGATAACAGAAGTATTATCTATAGCAGTGGGTCTCAACCTTCCTAATCTCGTGACCCCATAATACAGTTCCTCATGTTGTGGTGACCCCCAAGCATAAAATTATTTTTGTTTCTATTTCATAGCTGTTATGTTGCTACTGTTGTGAATTGTAATGTAAATATTTATTATTATTATTATTATTATTATTATTATTATTATTAATAATTTATATTTATCTATATATATGTAGCTAGAAATAATAAGAATAACAAGAAAAATCATTATATATATATATATATATATATATATATATATATTAGGGTTGTCCAAATATTCGTTATGTTTCTCGTTTCGTAATTATTTCGGATTGTTCTCGTTTTTTGAAACGAGTATTGAAACGTTTTCCCTGGGCGCAACTGGCAATGTAATTCGAACCATCGTTGGCCCATTCTCTAATTGTTTCTTAATAATAATAATAATAATAATAATAATAATAATAATAATAATTTTATTCTTATATCCCGCCCCATCTCCCCGGAGGGACTCGGGGCGGCTTACATGGGGCCATGCCCAGACACGACAGCACAAATCAGATAAAACATTAAACCGAGCAGTAAAACTTCAACATGATTAAAAACAGTCATAAAAGTCAATATACACAATAATATTAAAATCCCGATTTGGGTCAAAAGATCCAGGACAAGGTGCAAAGCAATATCAAGTTATCAGGGAGGGATAATTATACAGCAGGTGTAATACTTAAAGTGCTGAATGAATCCTAAAAACAATCCAGAGGGTCTACTGCTTAATAGGTAAATAACATGATCCCACAAGGATCAGTCAATGAAGGCCTTCTGGAATAGCCAAGTTTTCAGGCTCTTCCTGAAAGAAAGTAGGGTAGGGGCCTGCCTAATCTCCCTGGGGAGCGAGTTCCACAGCTGGGGGGCCATGGCGGAGAAGGCCCTCTCCCTCGTCCCCACCAACCGCAACTGCGAAGTTGGTGGAAGCGAGAGGAGGGCCTCCCCCGACGAGCGAAGAGGTCGTGCGGGTTCATAGGGGGAAATGCGGTCTCGAAGGTAGGTGGGTCCCAAACCGTTTAGGGCTTTGTAGGTGATAACCTGCACCTTGAATTGGGCTCGGAAAATAAATGGCAGCCAGTGGAGCTCTTAAAATTTTCGTTAATTTTTTTCCTTCCAAATTTTTTTTAATATTTTTTAAAAATTATTTTTTTTATTTTTTTTTTGTTTCTGCAACCTAACATGAATGGGAGCCTAGCGCAGCCTAACATGGCCGCTTCCTGGCCAATCAGAGTCTTCCACGATGGCTGCCAAAGGTGGGGGCTAGTGTCCTCCGTGTCCACGTGGAGGATCTCTATAAAAATCCCCAACCACAGCCGACCCAAGCCATTCTGGGTTGGGATACCGAGGAGAGAGGGTGTTTGGCGCGTGCTGGGAAGCTGCTGCTTGCTTGTTTGGGGGAGAGAGGTCTAACTGGGGGTAGAGTGTTTCTGTTGTTGCTGGTTCGATATTGTGTTTTTTTGGGGGGAAATTGGCTGGGGGCTTGGGGCAGAGTCCTTGCTGTGGCTGGCTTTAGGGAACTTTTTTTTCCAAAGGACGTCTGCGTCCGTGCTAGTGCTGAGCTTGGGGTGCTTTCTATCTACTCCTGAGGGAGACCTTTTGCCTTTCTGTTTTCTTTTTTGGAATTTAGCAATCACCACATCAGCCCTTCTTTGCAATCCTGAAAGGGGGGAGGGGGGAACTTGAAAATAATAGTTTCCAAAGGACGTCTGCGTTCCTGCAAGTGCATTGCTTCCCTCCCGCTCCGTTTGTAATCCCAAGCCCCCGGGCTGAGTGTTATTGCAGCAATCACAAAGACACACATTGTTTTCAAACCTAAAGGGTACATTGGAAGAAATAGTTTCCAAAGGACGTGGGGCACCCGCCAAGGCATTGCTTCCCTCATGCTCCATTTCTATTCCCAAGCCTTGGGCTGAGTTTTATTTCTGCAATCACAAAGTTAGACATTGATTTGATTCAATAGAGGGTCCACAGCAATTTATAGTTTCCAAAGGACGTGGGCACTCCTGCCAAGGCATTGCTTCCCTCGCGCTCCATTTCTATTCCCAAGCCTTGGGCTGAGTTTTATTTCTGCAATCACAAAGTCAGACATTGATTTGATTCAATAGAGGGTCCACAGCAATTTATAATTTCCAAAGGACGTTGCCAATCCTGCCAAGGCATTGCTTGGAGTGTGCTGCATTTCTAATCCAAAGTCTACACAAGTAGAAGAGGGACTTTTACAGTGATAAGAACCCAACTGAACAGGAAATAAGACTTTCAAACCAGGAACAGGTTTCTTCAAATATTGAAAAATAGTGTATTATAAAAAGTTATGAAAATTCACCAAAAATAATAGGAGACAGGAAACATTCTGCAATTTGTTGAGCAAAGAGTGTGGAATGTGTTCTCCCACTGTACCAAATTTGATGAGAATAGCTCAAGAAATGAGGGCGGGAGACCCCCAGAAAAGTCCCCCCTGGTTTCCTGTTTTTTGGCGATTGCGCATGCGCGCCCGCCATTTTAGAAACATTTTAGAAACATTACGAATTTTCGGAAATATCCGAAAATTTTGGGTGAAAAATTAAGAAATAATTTCTATATCGAAGAGCCGGCACCCCCTACTTTAGAAACGAGAATTTAAACATTTTTTCCATCGATCGGACAAGCCTAATATATATATGTGTGTGTGTGTGTGTGTGTGATGTAGTTGCAACTGCTGAAGTTGATTTAATAAAATGATTGGAGCTAGGTGTTTCCAAAAGTCACCAGGTATTTGGGCTTCTGTCTTCTTCACTGATTTCCATTGGAATGGAAGTAATAAACAGATTGCAGTGGCAGTTATTGAACACACAAAGAGGTACACACACTTATTCATTCATTGGACTCTTCCTCCTCAACTTCAAATTACTCATGATTTCTTTGAGTTGTAAATCCTGTGAGAAAACAGGAAAATTAAATTACTCATGTCCACGGAGTGTTTGTTAAGACTGTATTCCCATGCATGCTATTTGGCAAATATGCTGTGCCTGTGTGTATATATAGCTGTGCACAGATCTTGACATTTTAAGCTGTTTAAAGAGTCTCACACACTGCTTCTTCAGTTATGGCTAATTTCTAACATGGCTTAAATTTAAGAGTCTATAAGAAATAGTGTGGAGAGAATGAATATGTAGGTATTCATTTATACAATACAAAAACTTTGTCTAATTAAACTGATAGCTTTTCTAGTCCCTGAAGGTCAGAATCAGGGGCGGTTCAACCGCAAGGCAAATTAGGCAGTTGCCTGTGGCACCATCCTGTAGAAGGTGCAGTTGAGGCACTCCCGTGTGCGCGTGCACCCCCCCCCCCATCTTCACGCACCCCCGCCTCCTCGTCCCGCCAGGAAATGGAGCTGGCTGGCTGCCTTCCTCAGTGGCTTGGGTGCTGCTTCTTTCCTTTCCCCCTTCCCCTCCCCTCCTCTACGTCGCCTTCTCTCCTTCCTCCATGTCTGATGAAACGTTGGAGGCGAGGAAAGAGAGAGACAGAACCAGAGCATGTGCCTTGCTCCTGCTCTGCTGCTGCTGCCCACCTCCCGGCGCTGACACTGGAACACACAATGCAACGCGCACACTGGGGAAGGCGAGAGGGAGAGAGAAGCAGGCAGAGAGAGAGGGAGGGGAAAAGGAGGAGGGCTGAGCTAATCAAAACCACTGCCAGTCAAGGAAGGAGGAAGAAAGGGAGGAGGAAGGTTCTCTTCTCCTCCTCCCAAGACACGCACCCCAAGAGCAAGCAGCCCACGCCGCCCACTTCACGCATGATCAGGGGCTTCTTTTGTCATTGTCCTCTTGGGCTCCTGGGGCCCTGGGGTGGGCGCCAGACATGGAGCCCTTCTCCAAAAGCGTAAGAGACCCCCACAGGGCTTTCTTCACTCTTTTCTTGGGGGGATTCGGGAGGGGAGCTCGCCCACACGCACCTGCTGCCCCACTGGCCACTGCTTTGCTTTCCCTCTTCCTTTCTTCATGCCTCCCTCTCTCCCTCTCTCTTTCCTTCCTTCCCTCTTTATTTCCTTCCTTTCTTCTCTTTCTCTCTCCCTTTTCCCTCTCCTCTTCTCCTTTACCCAAAGAAATGCACCTCTTTCCCAAGCACCGCCCGACTTTGATCTCTGTTGTGAGAACATGCATCCTTGCCTTGGAGACGGAGGGAGGGAGGGAGCAGGGACAGCCCCGAGGAAGAGGCAGAGGATGAGGAGGAGGAGGAGGAGGGGGGGGCAGCCAGCCAGTACTCCGGGCGGACTCTCTCTCCCTCTCTGTGCCTCCTTCCTTCCTTCCTTCCTTCTTTCCTTCCTTCCTTCTCTGCAGCTCCCTCTCTCTTTCTTTCCTCTCACTACCTTTCTGTGATTTCTTTTCTCTCTCTTTCTCATCCTCTCATTGTCTCTTTCCTTCTCCTCTCCTTTCTTACCTTTACCTTTTCTCCATTCTCTCCTTCCTTCTTTCCCCTTGCCTTTGCTTTTCTCTCCTTCTCTCTCCCCTTCTCTTTATCCTGTTTTTCATTTTCCGACATCCTTCATTTTCTCTGATCCCTTCCACACAGCTATACAGAATCCAGATTATCTGCTATGAACTGGATTATATGGCAGTTTGGACTCAGATAATCCACTTTAAAGCAGACAATGTGGATTTTGGATTGTTGCGAGATTTCCAGGCTGCCTGGCCATGTTCCAGAAGCATTCTCTCCTGACATTTCCCCTACATCTATGGCAGGCATCCACAGAGGTTGTGAGGTCTGTTGGAAACTAGGCAAGTGGGGTTTATATATATACAGTAGAGTCTCACTTATCCAACATAAACGGGCCAGCAGAATGTTGGATAAGCGAATATGTTGGATAATAAGGAGGGATTAAGGAAAAGCCTATTAAACATCAAATTACATTATGATTTTACAAATTAAGCACCAAATTTACAACAAATTGATAGAAAAGCAGCTTAATACACGGTAACATTATGTAGTAATGACTGTATTTACGAATTTAGCACCAAAATAGCACGATGTATTGAAAACATTGACTACAAAAACATTGACTAATAAAAGGCAGACTGCGTTGGATAATCCTGATTTTAGAGTTTTTTTTAAATACCAGGGGCCAGATTCCCTTTTGGTGGCCTTTTAATTCCTATGGATTCCTAAGGACCCTCAGGGCTCTTCCACACAGCCATATAACCCAGAATATCAAGGCAGAATAACCCACAATATCTGCCTTGATCTGGGTTATCTGAGTCCACACTGCCCTATATCCCAGTTCAATGTTTGGTGCTAAATTCGCAAATATAGTAATTCCTACATAACAGTTTCTAAAACATGCCAATGTGAGTAGACCAATAGGTACCGCTCCAGCAGGAAGGTAACGGCGCTCCATGCAGTCATGCCAGCCACATGACCTTGGAGGTGTCCACGGACAACGCCGGCTCTTCGGCTTAGAAATGGAGATGAGCACCATCCCCCATAGTCAGACATGACTGGACTTTATGTCAGGGGAAACCTTTACCTTTACCTTACATAACATTACCATGTATTGAATTGCTTTTTATGTTGATTTGTTTTAAAACATGATGTTTTGGTGCTTAATTTGTAAAATCATATTGTAATTTGATGTTTAATAGGCTTTTCCTTAATCCCTCCTTATTATCTAACATTTTTGCTTATCCAATGCTTTCATTTTTCAGTGATTGGTTTGGGGGGGGGGCAAAATTCTGTTCGCTTACACTTGAAAATTACCTAGGGCCAGCCCTGGTCAGAATAAACACAATGTTTTTTCTAGGCTTCTAGTACTTATTAGGCTACGAACCTTGAGCCAAGAGGGAGAAAAAAGAAGATACCAACACTCTATGATCAGAGTTCTTCAGATCCAGTTCTCATGGATCTTCTTGAACCATTAAAATGAGTGAATATACTCTCATTGTAATAGCCTCTTCTCTGGAGTGCACATCTAGTTGCTGCCGGATCTTTATTTTTGACAGAGGTCAATCTACATTCTCCTATAATACATTTAAAACTGCATTATATGGTCACTGTAGACTCAGATAATGCACTTCCTTGACCCATTTAAAACCAGCTTCAAAGCAGGATATGGAGTTGAGACTACTATGGTTGCCTTAGTGGATGATCTCCATCTTACCATTGACAAGGAGTGTTTGTCCCTGTTCGCAATTTTTCATCTCTCAGCCATGATATCCTTCTGGAACATCTGAGAGTTTGGGAATTATGTTGCAGTAGTAGTCATACCTTTCAGGCAGATTCCGGATGGTGCTGCTTGGGGATAACAAAAAAGAAGCTGTTTTATGGCATCCCACAGGGTGCCATTCTGTCCTCAATGTTTTTTTAACATTTACATGAAATTTCTAGGAGAGATCATCCAGAGGCATGAGGTGGGGTGCCATCAGTACACTGATGATCTCCAAATATATTTTTCCATGCATTCAGCTAAAAATACAGTGTCTCATCTGAATGAGTACCTGGAGGAGGTAATGAAGAAAAACAAATTGAAACTGAATCCAGATGAGAGAGAGGTGCTTGCTGTCAAGGACCTGACTTGGGAGTGGAGGTATGTCACAGACTGTGTTTGGAGCCTGGGAGTGCTCCTGGATCCATATCTCCAAATGTTAGCCCAGGTAGATGTGACTGCCAGGAGTGCTTACTATGAGCTTAGACTGTTACACCAGCTGCATCCCTTCCTAGATTCCAATGACATAAAGATGGTAATGCACATGCTCAAGGTTGGGCTTCTGCTGTACATTGGGCTACCTCTGTACCAAGTTTGGAAACTCCAATTAGTTCAAAATGCAGCAGAAAAATCCAGCAATCCATCCCAGACACTTAGGTTCTCTGAGGGCATCTACTCCAACCTGTCAAAACCCAACTAGCAACCGTCACACAGAGGACCTTTTCATCAGCTGCCCCAAGACTATGGAATGACCTGTCGGAAAAGATTCAACAGCTTGATCAGCTGTCAGAATTTTAGACACAATTGTAGACCCATCAATTCCAGCAGGCCTACTCAAGTCAATTTTTTTAAAAAAATTTGTGAATTTTAATCTGCATTTCATCAATGGACTTCAATTTGTTTTTTTAACTCTGTGCATCTTTTAATAATAACTGCTTTAATGATGTATCCTGCCTTGAGCCTTGTTGTTGTTGTTGTTGTTGTTGTTGTTGTTATTATTATTATTATTATTATTATTATTATTATTATTATTATTATTATTATTATACATACTGTCTATATAATGCAGTTTTAAGCATTGTAGATGGGGCCAAAGATTCAGCATAAGAAAAGCTCCAATACAACTGCAGATGCACCTACACTGTTGAATTAATGCTGTATGACACCACTTAAAAACTTTGCATGAATTGTCTCTGGAATAGTGTCTGATCACATCCAGATCCCTTTCCTGTCTCTATAATTCTGGGAGATGTGAAGGGAACACATAATGTATTTATGTTAGAGTTTCTAAGTTCGCCTTGATATTATCTGAGATATTGGTAGGAACAGCTCGGTTCTGACGACTCAAGCCAGCCTCATCTATTGAAGTGGTCACCTCCTGAAGCACCCATTATGTATTTTGAACTAACCCCATTAAGGTCACCAAGGATTCATTACCTAATACTACACCACATTCCTTTTGGATCATGCCTCTCTTGGCCACTCCAATGACAGTTTATTGAATTTTCCACCACCACAAAGAGCAAACCAGCAATGATGTTTGACAGAGTCCTGAGTCACTCAAAGTGCAGATCTTAGATTAACAGTTTCTGGTCCAGTCAGGAGCTGGTGCAGGTTTCTTGAATAGCTGTCAAATGAAATAAAATTGCTCTGTATTTTCAATTGTATCATGTCAGAACTTTGAAATGCTTTCTTTGCTAACATCCTCTTTGACCATTGGGAATAAACCTCTGCTTTTGCCTTCTACCCATTTGTGTTTGATTTGGCCTTCTGAGAAGCTGGACATGTCATGCCCCAGAACTTGTGGTTTTAATGGTCTGTAATCACTAAACAACATGATAGTTCAAGTGGCATCAAATTGCATTTGTTCTATTGTGTAGAGATGTACCTACCTTGTAGCAATGACAGGATGATCAGCTGAGAATAGAGGGAGATCCTAGCATGGTATTCAAGAGTCCTGTGAGAAATCATAAAGCCTATATCACCTCACCACCGTGCTGACCACACCTTCTTCCTCCTATGACTTCCTCCATCTCCCTCATCTTTACAGGCAGGACAGTATGCTGACAAAGGAGACATACACATATTTTCTCTAACATGACAGTTCTGCCTAAAAGATCTGCCTAACAGTGTATGAAATTCCCTAACAAGACCAGCTGACCAATACAATTGTTTTTTCTATTAATTGATGTGGAAGGCGCTAACCACCACTGCTTTTAGGTGATGATTCTTACCCTTCCATTGAATCCCTTGTTTGAAGCTAATGATATGTCAAAATCCAGACTTTCAAGTCCTGTGTTAGAATATATTTTCTTCCCATTTAAAATGCATTTCTAATTTTGAGGTCCCCTCCTTAACTAAAGAAGTAGGGAACATTCCCATGACCTTTAAAAGGTACTGTTAAAAAAATTAATTCCTGGAGAAATGTGGCAATTGCCAGTGCAGTATATTTATAATGTATATCAGTGCTCACAGTGCTTTAAAGGCTGTCAAATGTACCCTACAGCCTATGGAATACGTGCTCAAAGAGTTGTTTTGCACTCATATAACAGTTATTTAAATGTGTTTCTCACTGCATTAAGTGGGTTAATTCTTCAAACATTGATTCAAACCCTTAAGGGTGATCTCTGATGTGAATTATAGATAAGTGTGAATCTCACTAGAAGAAAACCTGCTCGTACATTAGGAAAAGGAAGTTGGTGAAATTATGTGTGTTTTCTTATATAGTTCTTTTTGTTAGTGTCTGGCACTAATTGCCACTGTTCTTTTTCACACAGGAATTTCAGAACTGTGGTAGAACATAATCTCTATTATTAAGACATAAATGCTAGGATTCAACAACAGAACCTTGAGATTCTAATGGTTCTGATGCATACCCAGGACTGGACCTCTCTGTTGTGTTGACATCCTTGAATGGCAACATGGGAATTGTGAACTTTAGAACTTTGGAATCACTACAAGCATATGTGAGCTACTTATCAAACTATTTACCAAAAGTTTTGCATTCCCACTCAACCATCCCTTGCTTTCCAGAACTTCCAATATATGATGTCAGTATGGTCATGCTGGCTTGTATTGATAGACAGTGTAGTCCAACATATTGGAAGGTGTCCCTTTGAGCAAACCTGTAGTTCAAGGCCATTTTCCAGGATCTCATCTCTTGAAACTGTGCCATTCAAATCCTGATTCATTTTAATGTTTTTTTTGTAATTTGTGACCACATTTGGGTGACATGGCAAGTTCTTATGCATTTGGACAGAGTATCCACTGAACTGCAATCTAGCAATCACAAGTTAATTTAGCTTTCATCTAATTAATTAATTCCTCTTTGGATCAAGGTAAATTTCCATCTTCCCTTAAACAGGCCATAGTGAAGCCAATCCGAAGAAGGCCTCCCTTGATTCGACCATTTTAAACAATTACAGACCTATCTGAAACCTCCCTTTCTTGGGCAAGGTCCTGGAGCGGGCGGTTGCCTCGCAGCTTCAGGGTTTTCTGGATGACACTGATTTTCTGGACCCATCGCAGTCTGGCTTTAGACCTGGTCACAGTACTGAGACGGCTTTGGTCGCCTTGGTGGATGACCTCCGCAGGGAGCTGGACAGGGGGAGTGTGACCCTGCTGGTTCTCTTGGACATCTCAGCGGCTTTCGATACCATCGACCATGGTATCCTTCTGGGACGGCTTTCCGGGATGGGCCTTGGGGGTACTGCTCTGCAGTGGCTCCAGTCCTTCCTGGAGGGCCGTTCCCAGTTGGTGAAGCTGGGGGACACCTGCTCGGACCCCTGGCCATTGACCTGTGGGGTCCCACAAGGTTCCATTCTGTCCCCCATGCTTTTTAACATCTACATGAAAACGCTGGGTGAGGTCATCCGGAGTTTTGGAGTGCGGTGCCATCTCTACGTAGATGACACCCAACTCTACTACTCTTTTTCACCAAACTCCAAGGAAGCCCCCCAGATACTGAACCAGTGCTTGGCAGCTGTGATGGGCTGGATGAGGGGCGAATAAGCTGAAACTTAATCCCGACAAGACAGAGGTCCTCCAGGTCAGTCGCATGCCTGATCGGGGTATTGGGTGGCAACCTGTGCTTGACGGGGTCGCACTCCCCCTGAAGGCGCAGGTCCGTAGCTTGAGGGTCCTCCTGGACTCATCGCTGACACTTGATGCTCAGGTGTCGGCGGTGGCCAGGAGGGCCTTTGCACAACTTAAACTTGTGCGCCAGCTGCGACCATACCTTGTGAAGTCTGACTTGGCCATGGTGGTTCATGCCTTAGTTACCTCTAGATTGGATTATTGCAATGCGCTCTACGTGGGGCTGCCTTTGAAGATGGCCCGGAGACTTCAATTAGTTCAACGCTCGGCAGTCTTGGTTCTCACGGGAGCCCAATACAGAGAGCGGTCAACCCTCCTGTTTAAGGAGCTCCACTGGCTGCCGCTTATTTTCCGGACCCAATTCAAAGTGCTGGTGATCACCTATAAAGCTCAAAACGGTTTGGGACCCATCTACCTTCGGGATCGTCTCTCCCCCTACGAACCTGTATGGTCTCTTCAGTCATCGGGGGAGGCCCTCCTCTCGCTCCCGCCAGCATCGCAAGCGCGGTTGGTGGGGACGAGGGACAGGGCCTTCTCTGTAGTGGCCCCCCGGTTATGGAATTCGCTGCCTAGGGAGATCAGGCAAGCCCCCACCTTGATGGCATTTCGGAAGAGTCTGAAAACTTGGCTTTTCACTCAGGCCTTTGGTTAAGATCATCTTTTTTCCATCACAATTATTATCCTCCTCGACCTTTTGCATTGGTCGCTCTTCCCGATTCCTGATTGATTGATATTACTCAGGACTCCTCCCTACCATACCTAATGTGACCTTAAATGATTCTAATGCACTTTATCTATTTATGAATTTGTTACCCATAATGTGCACTGTACACTTTGCTTATCCACTATTGCAACCTCATTGTTTTTAACCTGATGTTTTAATTCTGCGTTGTGTTTTTTAACTTATTGTGTATATTTTTTATTGGTTTTGTTTTTGTCCTGATGTTTTATATTTTATCATTGTTTGTATTTTGATTTTGCTGTAAGCCGCCCCGAGTCCCCTTCGGGGGAGATGGAGGCGGGATACAAATAAACTTATTATTATTATTATTATTATTATTATTATTCATCTTTGTTTCTTCTCTTGCATTAGGTTTGTTATGTAAAACAACTGAGACAAAGGTCCCGGCTCCCCCCATAATTTCACAACTGTCCTCAAATTACCTTTATTTAGTTATTTATTTACTGTATTTTTACTCCGCTCTATCTCAACCCCGAAGGGGACTCAGAGCAGCTTTAAGGTGATAGCACTGGATTTATCGGCATAAATGTATCATATCTGTGAGAAATTATTAATAGTTCCTCCAAGTGAAATTCACTAGCAAAGCTAGGTAAATTGTCTTCAAGAGCCTCCTTAATAAATCTTGCAAAAAGAAAAATCTGGTGATTGTATATGTTTAGTACATACAAAAAAAGGCCGATAAACTCTACCTCCATATAGGCTAGGTTTATTATATATCTCAAAAGCAATTTCAAAAGCTACTGAATTATGCTCCTTTTCAGCTTCTAAGAGAACTTTGAGCAATAAAAGGAGAAAAGTAGACTCCGAAGTTCATTTTCATATAGATTTATAGGAAAAGTGCTTTGATGTCTCCTGCATTCCCTTGCCAGTTAAAGTAGGAACTTCTATTAAATTTAACACCACCTCCTTCGCTCCTTTTCCCTCTGCTTCTCTCACTAGTTTTCAGCTTGCCTCCCACCCTTTGTGCTTCAAACCTCATTTATCTTTTATGAGTACTGGGCATCTTGCCATAGTAATGCTGTGAATAATACAAGACTCCTGTAACCATTCAGACTTTTTTTACTTTTCTTTTCCCCATCAACATATCGTTTTATTGACTTTTTCATTCAAGGAGGTACCATGAATGGTCCAATGCTTATAAGCACTGCAGCGTGCTATTCAACACAGTGAATAGACAATGCGATGGTGATAGCCAAACTTTTGGGGATCCATTATGTGCTATGAATACACAAGGCAACCTTATCCCACAATGTCTGTGATACCAGGACAGCAGTTAAAAATGCTGCAAATTCCTAATTTCTATAGACTGCAAAAAAAAAACCCTTTATTTTTTTAAATGCCACAAGTTATGCCATATAGACACAAATTGTTTGTTTTTGTCTTTTGAGAAGTTCTAGAGCATTTGAATTGTGAAATACCAGGAAAATAAAGAAGAATAAAGATCAATAAAGATAAAAGTTCATACTACACTTCATCTTTTCAGAATTGTAGCTCACATCTTCTCCCATTCATACACAAGTAGTTCAGATACTACCTGATCCAAATAAACAATTGCTTCCTACATCATTATGAGGACAATGACAATGATGATACTCACATAAGAAGCAGCAACTGTAAATGTAGCCACCAACTGCAACAAGAATAAAAGAAAGGTGCCGGTGGAGGAAGGCACCTTGTTCAGGTATACCAACCTGACAAGATGATCTGAGAAGTCTGAAGGAGGAATGTCTTTTGTACTACCATGACATGTCTGATCAAAGTTTATCCTTGGGAGTTTGGAGATGCTAGATCAACTAACAGCTCCAAAGCAAGCTCTAACCACAACAATATGAATGCTAGAGGACAAGTTGAGGGAGAAAATGGGATCCACCATAAAACTGGTGTAGATACAACAATGAGCCAAGATGTTCAAACAAGCCTGAAGAGATTGTAGTCCTAATGGAGAAAGGTAAATAATGACTTTGCCATCCCACCACCAAAATAAGAGACCAGACAACAGCATGGATTTAACTTTGGGTAACTTTTATTTAAACGTTACCTGAATTAACTTTATGTGACTTGCAACATGTAACTAAAGGGGCATGATCCTGGTGTGGATTTAAGCCAAGGTAGTGGCCCTACCTCTTGTCTAAGTTGTTTGAAACACCTGGGTCCCCAGATATAGTAAACTTAATGTCTCCAGGGCAACCCATCAGGAAAATGTATGAAGAATTCTGCCCCAAGTCCAAAGGATTTTGGGGAGCTAGAACTGTCCCCATTTCAAAGCCATTTCAGTTTGCCCTCACCCCAATTACATAAACATAAGTGAGGGTTTCCATTCCTGGCCTACACCACAAAGGGGTGCCTTAGGTGTACATCAAATGTAAACCTATGTCTGCTTTTTCCCACAGATTAGGAGTAAGCATTAGAGATGTGTGTGTGCTTCATTCTTATCGATACTTCTGTGTCTTTCGTGTCTTTCATTTATTCAGAAGCCCAAAACAAAAAGACCCCTCCCCACATGAAACGGAGCTCGACACAAAAGCCTGCTTTCGTGGGGAGCTGAAATGACATTTGTGCGCACTTCTTCTCTTTCTCCTCCTCCTCCCTCCCTCCCTCCCTCGCACCCACAATGCCTTGCATTCACTCACGGGAGTCATGGCTGGGCAGCCCCACATCCGGACCTCAGCATAAGGGCGGAAGGAACCACCTCCCCTTCCTCCTTTCCAGGCGTGTGTGTGTGGGTGTGTGATTGTGTTGGCACTTGGCTGCTGATAGGTACTGAGAGGCAAGTGTGAGCTTTTCAGGCCTGCCTGCACCCAGCCACACACACACTTTTTTCCAGGGAGAGTTTGTGTTTGGCATGGGGTGTGCAAGCAGGCCTGGAAAGCTTGGGCAGGCCTCTCAGTGCTTGCCTGCAGCCGAGTGCCTGTACATTCACACATGCCTGCCACCCACCACACTCTCTGAGTTGAAAGGAGGGAGAGGCAGTGATTCTTTCCTGCATGCTTGCTGAGGTCTGGATGTGGGGCTGCCTGGCCATGATTCCCGTGAGTTAATGAAGGGCATTGTGGGTGTGAGGGAGGGAGGGAGGAGGAGGAAGAGAAGAAGCACAGTGCCTGCCAGGCAGGGGAGCCAGTGGGTGGGAAGCCCCCCCCCCCCCCAATAATGGGCCCCTAAAACAAAACAATCAAAAACAACCCTCCCAATTTTGGGAGGCTTTCCGAAAATGGATCGGGTTCCACAACAAAAGCCGGAAATGAAATGAGACAAGTTTTTATTGAATGCACACCATTAGTAAACATCCACTTTACCCCTATTCCCCACCAGGCTCTCCAAAGTAGCCTTAATGCCCTTTCGCAAATCACCTAGGAATTGGAGATTGCTTGCATCCGAGAGACGGATACCATTGACTCAAAAGAAATCGGTCCTAAGGTGTGAGGAATGTACAAGTCCATACTTTAATTCCTAATAGCATTTAGTCAGTCACTCAGTCCGTCCAGCCCAGCCTAGCCTAGCCTAACCTTGCCTTGCTTTTCGAGTGTGCTCTGTTCTCCCACTCACTCTCCCCTCCCCACTTGCAATGAAGAAAGCTTCATGGCATTCTTAAATTTAAAGGGGAATGGCCATGGTTCTGCCTCTACCTTCTTTCCCCACCCTCAGCCCTGATAGGCATAACAAGTTTGGCTTCACCTCCCAGTACAGTTTGCTTGCTCTCAAAATTAAAACAGTGTCACAGAGAGAGTTACAATGCTTATGCAACTTATACAAAAGTACTGGGTGAGAGTTTCCATTCTTAAGTTTGGGTGTAGGTGCCACCCATGTTTCTTAATATTGTGTCATATGCACAAATCACTTTGAATACAAATTTCCTGCTTCTTGGTACAAGGTTGGACTAGATGGCCTACAAGGTCTCTTCCAACTCTATGATTCTATGATTAAATAGATCTGACATACAATACAGAACTGATTTTTTGCCCAGCCCTAGTGACTAATTGTTCTGATATCTATTTGGAGATTAATTCTGTGAAACATAGCACTATCCAAAACATTCCTGATGTGTCTTGCAGAAAAAGGGGATTAAAAGGAGCAAATTCATAAATAATCCCATGGAATAATAAATATAAGAGAGATTTAAAAAGACTAATGTGGCCACACAGAAAACTAAAGGAGGAAGTGAAAATAAAGAGGTCAATTTGTTAGTATCTGGGTAGCAATGCAGTCAGTATGAGTTTGTCAAGAATCCTACCAAAATAATCCGATGTTTTTATTTTCAGTAGGTCACTAGTTTAGTAGATAATGGGAATGTTGCAGATGACATTTATTTAGACTTCAGCAAAGCATTTGATAAGGCCTCTCATTATATTTTGATTAGCAAACTGATTAAATATGAATAGATGGATTCATAATCGATTGGAAAACTGTGTTCAAAAAGTCAACATCAATTACTATGCTTCAAACCGGAAGGAAACACTTGAGTGGAGTGCTCCAGGGTTTTGTCCTGGGACCAACACTCTAATATTTTTTATCACTGACCTAGATGATGAATCGGAAAGAATCCTAATTGAGCTGAAACTAATAGAATGAAATTCAACATAGATACAAAATGTTACATCTATGTTACAAAAAACAAATGCATACTTATAGAATGTGAAAACCTGGCTTGGTAGTGCTACACGTAAAAAGGACTTTGGGATTTTTATTCATAAATCGAACATGACCCGGCAATGCAATATGGCAGTAAAGAGAAATGATGTGTTAGCCTGCATTAATAGAACTAAAGTTTCTAAGAAAAGGGACAGAATAGCTGCACTATATTCTGCACTAGTCAGGTCATGAGTACTGCAGTCAGTTTGGGAACCACTTGTTTTTATAAAGTCTACTTGGAGCCGGTTCAGAGAAAGGAAAAAGAGATAACATGAGGTATGGAGAATGAAACACACAAGGAAAGGTTGAAAGAGTTGCACATGTTCACTGTATTGAAGAGAAGACTGTGGGAGTGACATGAAAGCACTCTTAAAATATCTAAAGGGCTATCAAAGCGAGGGGGTGCAGATTTATTTTCTGCTGTCCTAGAGTGTAGGATCAGGTCTAATGAATTTAAGTTACAAGGAACCAGATTTTGATTGAACGGTAGAAGGAACTTCCTGACAACAAAGGGATCCATTGCCAATTGGTGTGATTTCTCCCAGGAAAGAGGCTGAATAGCTACCTACCTATTAAGAATAGTCTAGTTGGATTTCCTACATTGAGCTTGGTGGCCTTTGTGGCCCCTTCCAACTGTATTATCTTCTGATTGGTGACATGATAAACATCACAACCAGTCTGATGAAATAATGAAAGGCATCAAGAACTTCCTTGCTGATAACCAGTAAATCAAAAGGATCATAGTTCTGAGGCTCTTCACATGTAATCAAAGTGGTAGCTTGGCTAGTATAAGACATTGTTAAATGCTTTGCTGAAGTTTCGCATGAAAGTCATGTCATATTAAATGTTGTCCATCCAGCAAATAGAAAACCCAGTGCATGAGGCTTTCCCCCCATCTGAACAAGGGTGTTTTTTTTAAATATGGTAGGTTGTTCCTGCCTTCGCAAAGGAGATTAAAATGAAACTGAAATCTCCCATTTTGATTCTACCACTCCATTTTAATACATGGATAGATTGTACCCTGAATTAGTCTGTTTTCCATATTTTGAAATTGTCTTTTTCTTGATGCTTACTACCAATTTTTTTTGAAGAATTCCCTTAGATATTTCTTTTTCTCAGGGCAAAGAAAGTGGATGATATACTCAACTACTCTGTGGGGGCTTTTTCATTTTTGGAGTCCAGTTATCTAAATTCCCCAACTAGCATAACCAGCTATGTACATGGTCTAATGTCTATGTCATCTTCTTATAGTCTAGGGTGCAAGATTATGAACAAAATGTAAATTATTTGCAGACCAATTGGTTAAACCAATGATGATGTATGTAATGGAACTGTGATGGTGGCATTAATATGTTCTCTTAATGTCTTACATTCTTTCTACATTTTTATTCCAATCTATGTTTTTAACTGCTTAAAATTGCAACCTCGGCATTTTTATACTTAGTAGCTTTTCATGCATCTCTATAATTTTGGGCATAGCATGTATTTATGCCATTTCCTGTTTGTGGGTTTTAGCTATACACTTTCTCTTCCTTTATCCATCAATCTGTTTGCCCACCATTTTGTAGTCTGTAATTTCCTCTCTTTCCTCTTTGTTTCAAGAACACTTGTTACAAAGTCTCTCATGAGATATTATGAAACCTGTAGTATTTACAAGCACTGAAATCTTACTTCAATTTTTTTATGAAGGAGCTAAACCATGTTTTATTTCTTTGTTAGATCCTATGTGCTTGTGTGAGATGATCAGGTTGAACTAGTTGTCTAGCACCTTCTGCTTGTGAACATTAATTGTTTTGTTTATGAGATACACTACTATCTCTCACATTCCCCTACTAAAGCAAAGGTTGATATTCTTTTAAAAACAAGCAATAAACTGCTGCCACCCAATGGCGGTTGGTGGCTTCCATGATAGTAGATCAGTGAATCTACTCTGTGTTTCGGCCAGAGTTTCAAAAGAGATACTCAAGGTATTTTCTGTGTTTTGTTGAATACCTATTTTTAAAATACTTCATCTGAAAACAGAAAGCAATTAAAACTCAGATGAAAATAGACCAGCTTTAATTCCCTGCTGTCATGGAAGCCACCACCACTGTACTTATTCCAATATTATTTGGGTGTTAGACTGGTGCACCTGGATCATAGTGGTGACAAATGTGATTTAAGAAAACCAAGATACAAAAACTGATTAAAAAGCAAAACTGAATTAATTTTTCCATGAGATATCCCATGTCATTTTACAGTAAATGAATCAACACCTGTCTAATACAGGTGAGAATAAAGAAATCAAGTTTCCTCAGAGAAATTCATTTTTTATCCTGTCTACACACAAAATATTATCATCATACTTTTTTTGTCTGGTCTCTCTATTTCATGACGGGGGGACAAGGTGGTATGACTGCCAGTAAACCTGGCTTTCATTGTTTAAAAATTCCTTTGTTTTCAAGCCAGTTCAAAGGGCTTCCAAACTGACTAAACAACATGTTTTTGGTATAGTTCCTGGTAACCATATGTTACAGAAAAGCATCAGGGAAAACAAATACTTTTGATGTGTGCCTTGGTCTACTTTTAAATCAGAGAATTGGAAGGGACCGAAAAGCCCATCTAGTCCAGTCTCCCACCATGCTTTAATACATAACCAAAGCACTTCCAAAAGGTGGCCATCTTTTGTTTAAAAACTTCCAAAGAAGGTGACCACATCAACCTGAGAGACAGTTGTTCAGCTCTTGAACAGTCCTATCTGTCAGGATGGTTTTTCTTAATGCTTAATCTGAATCTCTTTTTTATAATTTGAAATCCAGTCATTCTGAAGCAGCAAAAACAAAACAAAAAACAAGATTTCTCCATCTTCTACATCAGTGGTTTCTCAACCTATGGGTCTCCAGGTGTTTTAGCCTACAATTCCCAGAAATCCCAGCTAGTTTACCAGCTGTTAGGATTTCCAGGAGTTGAAGGCCAAAACATCTGGGGAACCACAAGTTGAGAACCACCATTCTAAATGGCATCACTTCAAACATATCCCCTCTCAATCTTTCTTTTTCCAAGTCAAACATACCCAGCTCCCACAGGACTTTGTTTAAAGACCTGTTACCATACTGGAACTCTCTCTAAACCCCAGGGAGATTAGACTGGCACTCACCCTGTCCACATTCTGCAAAGATCTAAAAGCGTGGATGTTCCGTTGTGCTTTCGATTAAACAGTTCACAGGAAATTCAGCCCCAACTATAACTACTATCAGTCCTCACACTTTATCCCTGTCCTTCGTTCTATAGGTTTAGCGTTAAAATGACATTGCTCTTTCAGTTCTAATTTACTATTGTCCTACATTTTGTTCTCCAGTCCTATTCTAGAAGTATATTGCACAAGTTCCTTTCCCCCGAATTTTAGTACTCATTATGGTACAGATTATTGGTTGTTGATGATGCTGTTTTTATGTCATTTGTCTTTTGTAATGTTGTTGATTTTATTGAGTTATTGAGGGACTCAGGGCAGTTTATATGGAGAACAAGCCCAATCCAACAGAGATTAAATCAAACCATAGATTGGGCTTGTTCTCCATATAAACTGCCCTGAGTCCCTTCGGGGAGATGGAAGTGGGATATAAAAATAAAGTTATTATTATTATATTATTATTACATACTGGTAGCTTTTCTGTTGACATGTTCCAGCTTATCAGGAACCTTCTCAAACTCTGATGCCTGGAACTGGACACAATATTCCAAGTGAGGTCTGACCAAAGCAGAATAGAGTGGCCGTAATACTTATCTTTGCCTGAATACTACACTCCTGTTGATACAGCCTAGAATTGCATTGGCTTTCTGGCTGCTATATTACATTGTTGTCTCATGGTTAGTATGTGATCTCCTTAGACCAGTGGTTCCCAACCTTTCATCCTACAGGTGTTTTGGACTTTAACTCTCAGAAATCCCAGCAAGCTTATCAGCTGTTAGGAATTGTGGGAGCTGAACTCCAAAACACGTAGAGGACCTAAGGTTGGAAATTGCTGCTTTGTGTGTGTGTGTGTGTGTGTGTGTGTGTGTCAGGAGCAACCTGAGTTGCTTCTGGAGTGAGAGAATTGGCCTTCTGCAAGGATGTTGCCCAGGGGACGCCCGGATGTTTTTGATGTTTTACCATCCTTGTGGGAGGCTTCTCTCATGTCCCCGCATGGAGCTGGAGCTCATAGAGGGAGCTCATCCGCGCTCTCCCCAGGTGGGATTCGAACCTGGCAGCCTTTAGGTCAGCAATCCAACCTTCAAGTCACAAGGCTTTTATCCCCTAGGCCACTAGAGGCTCCTTGGAAACTGCTGCTTAGATCCTGAAGACCTGGTGGTGTCAGCAGGTTTTTGAGTAATTACATTGGACTACCGCCGATTTCTGGGCCTGAATATATTGCACAAAATTTCCCTAGCCTAAAATGACACATTTTAATATATTGGGTTTATGGTTCCCGCCCCCTTGATCTGGTCATGTAATTGTGATTTATTGTTATAATTGTATTTTACCATGTTTAATAATGTGTGTTATGTTGTTATGTAATGTTTGTGTTGCTTTTATGACTGTAAACCGCCCTGAGTCCCATCCGGGAGATAGGGCGGTATATTATTATTATTATTATTATTATTATTATTATTATTATTATTATTATTATTATCCTGCAATGCTTTTCACATGGACTGTTCTCAAATCATGCTAGTTGCCTCCAGGCCTAAACTGAATGTCATGACCCAACAGTGAATGTAACTGAACTTTCTACCTCTCTCTTCTTCTCATTGTTTGTAAATCAGTGACAAATTTTCTATCACTTGCTGGAGCAGGACTTGATGTCCTGGGTCTGTGTGGTGTTATTTTGCCCCATTGTTACTGACAGGACCAGTTTTGTCAGCCGAAACACCTTATTATCCAATAAGATTTAGAACTGGCTGAAAAAACTCCCTAACCAGTGATTATATGTACTAACCAGTTGTAGAAGAGCATTCAAAGTGTGGTAAAAGAAGAGTGCATATCAACAGATAGCTCTTCAGTGCAGAAATGAGGACAGAGATGAAGTTAGCCAAGGGAAGTTGGACAGACTTTAGAAATCCAGCTGATACGAGCCATTTCCACAGAGGAGTAAGTAAACTGATGAGCTGCCTAAACAAATTGAAAACAATCTGAAGATATTTGGGATGCATCTTACAGTATTTTGCATATGTCAAACTTTACCTGTGCAAGGAATATAATGGTGATGATGACAAATGACTGTGTGATACATTGATGGTGATAAATTGCAATGTTGAGGATAAGCAAAGAGTGTGCTTTTGCTTTCTATTAATGACAGTTTCTTTTTTAATAGGAAAGTCTGATAATATTGTTTCACACCTTTGAAGGAGTGAGCTCCAATGACCTCAGTAAGGCCCACCCGTCAGTTAACATGTTTAGGATTGAACTACACATTCTAGAATCTGGATCAGAGGCTGTTTTTCTTTCTTCATAAAAAACTGGAAGCGAGAGCTTTCTTCTTGATGGGAAAAAGCACTCTGTCCTCCTCCTCCTTTTGGAAGACGCAAGCTGATTTGTGGCTTAGTTTTTAACAGTATGCAGAAAACTCTTGCTGAATGATCACCTTGTTACGGTTTTTACTGAGTCAGCCCATATACTAGGTTAACTCACATTAACATTAATGGGAGCAGCGTGGCTTCATCTGAGTGCCTCCCACAGAAAATGTATGTCAGAGCCCTGAAGTATTTGCCTTGAGTCTTATTTACAGCTCATATTGTTATTTGGTACATACTTGGGGTGAGTTGGGGGAGAATATAAAATCCTGCCCTATATTTGGTCTCTGGAAGTTCCAATGCCCTTGTACTTGTTGATTTAATGGTGCCTACAACTGGAAACACACATAATTGATGTTTTGTAATGGAAAGTGTGCAATCATTCCTCAGTCTTCACAGGTATATCATATTGTTTACCATAGAGTTTACTCCCAGACAAATTTGGATAGGGCTACTGATGCCAGAAGTTTGAAGTTTTTCTAAGTTCTGTGGATACCGAGGGATATCTGGCAAGCTTCTCTAACCACGGATGTTTCAAGTCATGAACCAGGAATCTCACCAGGTTGAAGGCAAATGATAATTTATTCAATTTTCACAAAAGGGACATTCGTACAGCAACGGATACTCAAAGGGTACTAGTGTAAAAGCATGATCATAAGCAGACATTTTTATACACAAGAGTTCTCATGCACTAACATTGCTACATTTTGAAACTCCCACCTTTTCCCCTGATTAGCCAGCACTGAGAAGCCCACTGGCATTTTCCTGGCCTCCGATTGGTCAGGAGGTGGGTCCTAGCTGGTGTACGCCGTGATTGGAGGAGGCAGCAGTGACATAGCCGGGGATCTCCTCCCAGTTGGGCAGGGAGGCCCGGGGCTTCCAATGGGCCCTCAGAGACGGGTGGGTAGAGATGGAATGCTGGAGACAAAGAAAAGTCTAAAAGATGATTTGGCAGGATTATGCAGATACCGAATCCTACTGGAGAAGACAATGAGAGTTGTTGTTTCAGACATCTTCCCATGCTGGGAAGACAAAGAAAGAGTCCCAAATATGTCTATTGCTGATGGGATTGCAATCAAAATTTCATCCTATACCTTTGCTCCATGGATAGCTGAGGTCCCCAAAGAGGAAGTTCTGGTCAGCAGGCAAATGGACTCCTGCTGAGATCCAGGAAGATCCTTTGTTCCACAGATTATGTCCCATCTCTGGTTCCCACACAGGGTGTGGAATACCCATTCTGGAATTGCTCATGAGGTTGTTTGAGAGGTTTCTATAGTTCATGAGTTCATGTACATTGTGTTAAGGTATACTGAGAACAGGGTGAGTTTTTTGTAAGCATCAACACCAAGATTGAAGTAGTTATTTGTGTTAAGGAAAAAACCTCATGCTGGTGATTATTATATGCAGGTGCTAATTAAGGCCAGTAAATTTGGGCCACACCCAGTGGAGTATAACTGGGTATATTTTAAGATACATGCTGAATCCCTCCCTTGGGAGTTGGAAAAGCCGTGCTCTTTGCATTTATGTGATGCATACAAGGACTATATAAGTTTTGTTACTTTGTGGGATTTATTTTTGATGCAATGCCACAAGTTTATGTTTAGGACTCTGCTGAAAAAGAGTAAATGTATGTGTCCTCTTTCATCTGTGTGAAGCTCTGGTGTCTTGATGGACTATGTTCTACACAAACTGCAACACATTTGGCTTCATTTTATAGAGAAGAATAATAATAATAATAATAATAATAATAATAATAATAATAATAATAATAATAATAATAAAGAGTTCATGTGGTATTCTTGGGATAGGCTTATAAAGGGAAAAGGGGGTGTAGAGATTGTGGTCTTGCCATTGCTAAGCATAAGGTAGGAAGGGCTATTTCCCTTATCTGTTTGTATTTTATCTCCTCCACTCATGTGCATATTCACATATGAGATAAATAAAAATTTAGAAATATAGAGAGATACAATGTAGCAAGGGTTTGAAAATGGAGGTGCTTTTGATGCATTGTGGCTACCTGGATTGGTGCTCAGCTGGGGGGAAATGGAGAGAGAAAGATCATGGGGCAATGGATCTGGGGTTGCTGTGGATCCTGAGAGGCTTGAGGGAGGTTGTGTGGTTGGTAGCCATTTCCATTCATCTGGCCTTCTGTCCTTTGGAAACTACAATTCACACAGGAACTAAACTATGACTTCTTTTTATTAGGGGTGGGGTTGGGGGTCTTTGATAATACTTCACTGCAGATGTGCATACTGTAACTTTTTTCAATTAAAAAAGATGTTTTACAACCCTGCAAAGTCAAATACATTTGATGTCTGACTACCTTTACAGGCTACAATACTTTTTGTTAGACGCATGAAATCCTACCTCTGTTTGCAGATTATTAGATACATATAATAATCTGTTAATAGATTATACGTGAAATAACTGCATTTAGTCTCTATTTAAAGCAGGTTTGCCCTAGGTATAAATGAATATGTGAATTAGCCCTATAGCTGAGACAGGCCAAAATGAAGAGTGTGATACACGTCTACTCAGAAGTAAATCCCATTTAGTATGATGGGCCTTACTTCTAGGTAAGTGAATACAGAGTTTCATCTTAAATTACATTTATTTACTATGTCATGTAATTCAGATTTAATTTGCATATTCACTTGATATTTTTATATGGAATATTTCCAGTTCTTTCCTACCCTTTGCTCCAGCTGCTTTCTGTCTGCATACTTTTTTCTCACCCACACACCCCCAGTCTGTCTGGCACCAATCTTGAGTGTGAAATTGATGAAGGAAAATGGAAGGCACACGACTTAGAAATAGCTTCCACTTAGTTCACACACATTCTCCAATTTGTTTGGTTCTTACAGACAGAGAGAATGCCTGTCAGCACAGGCTGATGTTTAAATACAACAGGTGTTTGCACCTGCAATTTCTTTTCCTTTTCCTTTTCCTTTTGCAGTGATCAAAGGGAAACAGTGACAATGATATTTTAATTTCATTTGTTCAAGAGGAAGGAACAGTTTTTTATTTTGCTGACAGTAAGGTGTCAAATTAGGGAAGCAGAGAAACTAGAAGAATGTATGCCTCAGGTTTTATACAGCAAAGTCTCTATGACCAAAGCTCCTTTTTTTAGTGTACTGATTGGTTTTTCTATGGTTTTAGAACCACCAAATGCCAATTCAAATAATTTTCTATTGTGTGTTTCTTATGCTCTCTACGCTTACAGTAAGCACACAGCCAATGTTATGGTTATGTGCCATCATGTTAACTTTGATTTATAGCAACCATGAGGATGACAGATTTCAAAATCAACCTCCCAACAACAGCCCAACTCAGGACTTGCAGATTCAGAACCATGGCTTCCTTTAACCACTTGTAACATGGTCTCCTTCTTTCCTAATGCCTTTGACCTCACCAAGCATTATTGTCTTTTCTCATGAGTCAATTCTTCTCATTGGCTTCTAGAGACAGTTCATTTGCTCTAGATTTTTTTTGCGGGGCCAGGGGGAGAGTCCAGGGTATCTACTGAACTCTCCTCCAGCACCATGTGAGTTTTTAAATGAGTCCATTTTTTCTCATCTGCTTTCTTCACTGCCAAAATGGGACAAATAAAAAAGCCAATGCTATTCTAGGCTGCATTAGTATGAGCATCCCTAGGTATCTGCTGGTCTCATCACAGGGCACCTTTTTACCTTCCCTAGGGACGATTTACAGTGTCGGGCCTGCTTGGTTTAGGAAAGTCAATGTTTATGTATTTACTTGCAATTAGATGTTTGTATCATGGATTAACTGCTTAAGTCACAAGTGTTAGATATTCAGTGAAAATGAAAAAAAGAGACCAGTAAAATAAAATGGGAAGGGTAAAAAAATTGGGAAGTCATTGGCAATCATTCATCTCTGAGTATAATGGCCTTCCAAGTGTAGGGTTTTGGTGGTGGGTCCATCTTTAAATCCCTTTTCCTGTACACCAACCTTCCGTTTTCCATTCTTCAGTTGGGAGTATAGTGACTATTTTGGGAGACAGTGATTGGGCATTTGGACAACGTAACCAATCCAGCACAGTTTTTTTTTTGGTTTAAATTTTTTATTTACATACATTAACAGCTTACAGTGTAAACGAAACATGAAACAATGAACATTTTACAAACACATAACAAAGGCCTGAACAAGTATAATTTCCTTTGCCATACATTTATGGGTCAACCAGTAAACAAATGTCATATCCAAAATTCCTGTGCAACAAAGTTGTATTGTTTTCCTTTTTCACTCTCTAAAACATATTTAATAAAAACTGACCAGTGAAAATAATCTGATCTATTAGTTTCTATTAGCACAGTTGATGGCAGAGGACCATGGCTTCAATGCTGGTGGTCTCTGCTTCTTCCAGAATTCTGATGTTTGTCTTCCTGTCTTCACAAGAGATTTGCAGGATTTTTTGGAGGCAACACTGATGTAATCATTCCAGTAGTTGAGTGTAACATCTGTAGATGGTCTACATTTTGCAGGCATATAACAGGGTTGTGAGGATACTTTATAAACAAACATCTTGGTCTCCCTACAAATGTCCTGATCCTCAAACACTCTCTGCTTCATTCAGAAGAATGCTGCACTCACAGAGCTCAGATGGTGTTGTATTTCAGTGTTGATGCTGTTTTTGTGGAGAGATGGCTGCCAAGGCAGCGGAAATGGTCAACATTTTCCAATGTTACACCATTCAGCTGTATTTCTGGCATTGCAGAGGGATTGGCTGGTGCCTGTGGAAAGAGCACTTTGGTTTTCTTGATGTTCAGTGAGAGGCCAAGCTTTTTGTATGCTTCTGCAAAGGTGCTTAGAATGGCTTGTAGGCAGGCCTGTAGTGAGGGGGGGGGGGGGGTTAGGGGTTCAACCCCCCCTGAAATTTTTCAGGTTATAAAAAAAACCTGGTTTACTCATGAATTTTAACTGGTTAACCAAATCCCCATGCTAAATCTATGAGACACAAAACATTAAGAGTCCCTCCAGGCACTATCTCAAGCAGATATTGACAGGTTTGTAGTGGGGGTGGGGGGTGCTAGGGGTTCACCCCCCCCCTGAAATTTTCAAACCCCCCCCCCCCCAAAATTTTCAACCCCCCCCCCCCCGAATTTTTTTTCTGGCTACGACCCTGCTTGTAGGTCTTCTTCTGAATGAGCACAGACCACATTATCATCAGCATATTGACATTTCATAACAGATGTTGCTGTGATTTTGGTTTGACAAAGAGATCCAACAATTAATTAATAAGAACAGGAAAGATTTCAAAAAATGGCAGAAAGACACCAAATGCACTGCTAAGAAAAAGATCTACACGAGTGCATAAGCTGAGGTCCAAAGAAGGACCAGAGAACTCTAGAATATCTGGTGGACAAAAAAGGCTCAAGAAATCCAGCACCTTGCTGATGTCCATGATGCAAAGGAATTCTTTAACACTACGAAGATCATCTATAGAACAAGAAATCATGGCATATACCCCCTGTGCTCATCAGATGAAACCAGACTTCTGAAGGGTAAAATATCAATTGCACTATGTTGGAAAGAGCGCTACCACAGTCTCCAGCATCGCAGCTCCAACATGGCCAAAGTGGTTATCTCACTAATCCCACAACAACAAACCAGGGATGAGTTTGCAGCACTGCTTAGTTTGGAAGAAGTCAGCAAAGCCATAAGCTAACTAGAAAACCACAAGCCAGCCGATCTGATGGGATCCCTGCTGAAATCTTTAAAGAGGGTGGACCTGAGTTGATACAACAATGTCACCAGCTCATTTAAAAAGTGTGGTCAACTGAGAAAATTTCATCAGACTTTAAAGATGCCACCATCATCATCCTTTTCAAAAAGGGGGAAAGAACAGAATGTGGAAACTATTGACATATCTCTTTTCTAACTTCCGCTGGGAACATCCTCACAAGTGTCCTCGCAAACCACCTTCTAATTATTTCAGAAGACACCCTCCCAGAATCCCAGAATGGCTTCTGCTTCTCCAGAGGAACAGTGGACATGATCTTCACTGCACAACAGCTCCAAGAAAAATGCAGGTAACAAAACCATCATGACATTCATTGACCTCACAAAGGCATTTGACACAGTGAACTGCAGTGCTCTCTGGACCATCTTCCAAAAAATCGGATGCCCTGACAAATTTGTGCGGCTTCTCCATGACAGCTTCATGGCAACAGCCTTGGACAATAATGGCTCCCAAAGTGACCCATTTAAGGTGGAATTGGGTGTCAAACAGGGATGTGTTATTGTCTCAACATTATTCTCCAGCTTCATCACTATGATACTGCACCTTGTTGATGGGAAGCTTCCCATCAGTATGGAATTTATTTATTTACAGTATTTATATTTCACCCTTCTCACCCCGAAGGAGATGTAAGATGGATCACAATGTACATATACATGGCAAACATTCAATGCCATTAGACATACGACATACAGACACAAAAAAAGACAGAGACACAGAGGCAATTTAACATTTTCCAGCTTCTGGCTTCATGAGGATATACTCAATACCCTCGATGAGGGTATGCTCAATGAAGGTAAGCTGGAAATCATCTATTGGATGGATGGCAAGCTATTTAACCTCAGCAGACTGACTGGGAAGTAGAGGGGAGTTGTCCAGGAGTCTTTTCCAATTTTGGGGTAACCATCCAAATCCCCAGTCAAGCAGCATGTGGCTCAGCCTTAAGTCAGGGGAAAATTGGTCTAGTCAGAACTTAAATGACATGAGGAATATTGGTCTCCCTTCATCACCTTAAATGATTGAGATTCATTTGAACCATGTACATCTGGCCTATTAAAAGTTGTGGCCTATTTTACTCTACTGGCTCTTTCTCAACAAACTAAAGGAAGAGTCAATCAGTCTTCTCAAGCAATCTTCCTCTTATTCACTCCTTAATTAACACAATTAAAATGACTGTTTAAAGGGGGAAAAAACACCAAGTATCAGCAGCTTTTCAGGATACTGGAAGAATGGCTTTTTAAAACTGAAATATTCATTGTGATATCATTTGCAAACATTTTATGGGGTGAAGTAGAGAACTGAAGCAAGCTCTTGTACAAATTCCCCTTGCTCTAAATTTCTGATCCTGCAATCTTCTATTGTAGTTCTAATTGAATTTCCTTCAGTCTCAGAGGGATGTGAAAGCATGAACCAATAGCAGAAGGATCTACATTACATTAAACAATGATTCTTTGTTGGAGGGCAGTGAAGAGAAATGAGAAGAGATAGTTGCAAATGCACTAAAATGATACTTTAAAAAGTTTAAACAGGAATCTTAAAAGGACAGAGAACCAACAAAAACTCTTTCATTGGACTACAAATGTAACAGTACAGAGACTCCTGGACAAATGTTAATGTTCTCTAAGAAAGGAATGGTTTACTTTTCACAGGAGGGGGACAGCTGAATCTCAAGGAAAGGTACTTTTCTGTTGCTAATGTTGGAATTTTATTACCTGTCTCTTCCTCCCCCTAGCTCTCAAATGGCCAAAGAGGAGAATGGCTTCTCCTTGCAGTGAAATCTCTCAATACCATCTTCATTGACAACAGAATAACATTTGAGACAGAATGTAGAAAAGAACATTTCCTATCAGCCTGGATTGCCTTGAGCAAAATTTGGGCTTGGTAAATGCTTTTAATAACTTGATGATGTGTTGCCATGGAAAATAATAAAACATTTTTTGCTTATCTCCAAGCAGAACCATTTGAGGGATGTTCTGAATGGAAAAACTGAACAAAGGAGGAAACAGATCTCCTATCCTGTCAGAAGAAGATGAGGTGATACAGGTGCAAATGTTTGAATCAGTTTAAGGCAGATCAAGTCAAAGATAAGACTTGCGGGATCTTCAGTGCTGCTGGTTTTCTTCTGGCTTGTCCCTACTAGATAGATCCGAGGAAGCAAGACTGGACTGTGGTAGGGTTGGAGTGTTTAAGTTACACTTCCAGCTATGCGCAACATTTCTAAACAAAAAACATCAATGTTCTTGTTGTTGCTACGTGTCTTCAAGTAGTTTCTTACCGATGGGAAATCCAGCACAAAACTATTATATGATTTTCCTGGCAAGATATATTCAGATGGGTTTGCTGTTGCTTTCCCCTGAGGGAATTTCTATGGCAGAGTGGAGATCTGAACCCTGGTTCTAATTAAACACTCAAACAATTTTATGATGCTGGCCCTATCCACATACAGGTATATCTCAGTTAACAAAGTAGATGATTCACTTCTTTATCAGAAAGGGTACCAGAGGGAAAAAATTGGGAAGAATAAGGATATGTTCCTACACTATAAAACAGAAAAGCAGTTCAACATGTTTCAACAAACTTTATATTCAAAACTAGCAATATGCATGCATGGAATGAAATATCCAGGTCAAATAAGCCTTGCATCTGTGAACAAAATGCAGAATATGACAACTTATGTAGTGAATTATACTGTGATGCCAACCTGGGTGTCTGGTGCAAAGTGGATTGGAGGTGGAGAAGTGTATGGATATTTTTTTGTCTTCTCTACAAAGAATTCAGATCAACATATTTCATAATTTCACTTTATAGATATACCACAGTGTTGATTGTACTGAGATGTAGTAACTACCTCAAGGTTATTCAGAGAGTTTCATGGTTGAGTGGGGATTTGAATATAGTGACATAGAGAATATTTGAAATATTTGTCCTCAGTGAGGAGGGGTGAGTGAGCAATTAGTTGAGTATATCAAAATCGCCAAGCTCTCCAATGCTTAAAGGGAAGAAACAATGATGAGTTTGTTAGAAAATGGGGTCTTGCCTTTGGATATTTAAAAAAGAAGACAACCCTACCATAGTCCAGTCTTGCTTCCTCGGATCTATCTAGGGACAAGCCAGAAGAAAACCAGCCACACGAGGTATTTATTATTGTAATGATAAGGAAAGAGGTCTGTTAGATACTAGTTCCATATGGCATGGTGTCAGAAATCATGGGTGGTGGCGTGACTGGGGAAATAACAGGTGTATCTTAATTGTTGAATTTTGAAGATTGTATGCTTTTTTCTTCAAATACCACAATAAACATTTATACAAGGAATTTCAGCAGACTTCTTATTCAAAGTGGGGCAGGGAGGAGTCTGGGCAGCCAGGGAGGCAGGGGGAATGGGTCTGTACCCCAAGAGGATGCTGCTGCTGCTGCTGCTGTTATTTCTGGCAGCTTAAAACTTTCTCTGCTTTTCTCAGGAGGAGGAAAGAGGAGGAGGTGGGAAGCAGCATGGTGCTATGACACTCCCTGACTATGAATGCGGAGCACAGTTTGAGAACCATTGTTATAGAGATTACATGAAAGTTTCTACCAAAATGTATCTCGGTGATTTTCTTTCAACAGCCTACAGTTTTTATGATTTCCAGTGTTTGTGTGGCAAACGTTATGCTTTGTCTACATGGCAAGATAGCAGATAAGGCAGAAGAATCTGATTTCCCCTTTTTCAGTGGTAACTAATTGTTTTTGTGTGAAAGGGGCCATAAATCCATTCCAGATATGAATCTGAACTTTTAAAGAGCTATTCAAGAAGCTGGACCCCATGTATTACCAAACAAAGGTCAGTACCTTGCATACCAGCTTTAAAATTCAGACTTCATCACACTAAAGCAGGGGTCCCCAAACTTTTTAAGCAGAGGGCCGGTCCACAATCTTTCAGACTGTTGAGGGGCCGAATTATCATTTGAAAAAAAATACAAACAAATTCCTATGCATACTGCACATGTCTTATTTGTAGTGCAACAACAACAACAACAACGAAAGAACAATACAATATTTAAAAATGAAAACAATTTTAACCAACATAAACCTATTAAGATTTCAATTGAAAGTGTGGGCCTGCTACTGGCCAATGAGATAGTCAAGTTAATTAGGGTTGTTGTTGTTGTTGTTGTTGTTGTTGTGTGCCTTCAAGTCATGTCAGACTTTGGCCAAGCCTAAGTCTAAAATTAATTATTTATTTACTGCATTTATTTTCTACATTTATATCCCACCCTTCTCACCCCGAAGGGGACTCAGAGCAGCTGTATGTACATACAATATATTATATTATTAGCATTACACAATATTAGCATTATATATTACTATATTGAACTATACCACTATACTATTATATAATATGTAATATATAACAAATAATTAATATTATTATATGGTATTACTATTAGTATTATATTGTATAACATAAGATTATTATCAATATTATATGTATATACAATATATTATATTATTAAAACTGATATAAAATATTATATTATAAAACTGAGGGCGGGGGCCAGGTAAATTACTTTGGAGGGCCGCATCCGGCCCCCGGGCCTTAGTTTGGGGACCCCTGCACTAAAGCATAGATCCACTTTAAATCTGGTTGCTGCCTCCTGCAGAATTCTGGGGCTTGTAGTTTAGGGAGGGACCTTTAAACTGCTCAGCCAGAAAGGTCCTGGGTCTTACTAAACTACAAACCCCAGAATTCTGCAGCAGGTAGCAACTGGATTTAAAGTGGATCCATGCTCTAGTGTGATGAGTTCAGTAGATAGGTACTACCGAGTAGAGAAGGTACTAACTTCGAAAAGTAAGGGATTCATATTTTTGCAAAGAAGATGTTTTTCTTTCTTTTGTCATTGGATCTATATACATTTGGCATATACTCCATTGGTCTAATGTTCCCTTTGGCTAGCATAGTGAATGTATTCATTTGCTTGTAGTTTGGATTAATTTCTGTCCTCTGTGTCCATGTCCTGTTTGTCTGCAAGGCAAGCTGTGCCAGAAACAGCTTATGTGCTCCCCAAAGGAGTACTAGTGAAATGAACAAGCAAAAGTTGGCCAACCTTACTGCAGTAATACTAGCATCAGCCTCCCTCTGCTCTAGGAGAAAAAAAGAAGCTGCTGGCACACATACTAGAACAACGGCTGCCTGAAGAAGAAGCCAAGATAGCTATCTTCTTCTCTGCCCTTGTTATTTTCTCAATTTCATTTCTCCAGTTTGTCGACTTCACTATGGTTTACTTTTAACTACATTATCATAACTTCCAAATTTAGATGGAGAAAGTATCTTTTTATTTGGTTCAGTTAGTGGTTGTTTCTGTAAGATTTTATTTATTTATTTATAACATCTGTGGTGTTAATCTCTATGGAATGAGTGGAGGTCCAGCCATTTTTTGTGCAGAAACTGCTATACAGAAATGCTTCTTAAGTGACTTCACACAGAGATCAACAATTCTCAACCTGACTATGGGTCAGGGACTTGTAACAGTTTTTTTTTCCTGATTGGCTATAATTATTTCTTTCCTGGAAGCTTTCCAAAGATCTGCTGCTGATGAATGATGTATTGGCACCAATCCATGGGACACCACTTTGAGGAGCACATTGATAAAGAATAGTACAGTGCTATTTGAAAGACATTTCGTCTAGTGTTATCTTACATGTATCCCCCATGAATTACTGGTTTGGTGCAATGGATGGAGAAACCATCAAAGAGGGACTTGGTCAGTTAAGAAAGAGAGGGAGAGCTGGAGACCACAGGAGCTGCAATTAGGCATTCAGGAAGGGACAAAAATGCAAATTTCTTGTAGTAAATTCTGTGATCTACAATGGGCTCTTGATGTCCATTGGGATTTCAGGACCTCCTAAGGATACCAAAATCTGTGCATAATCAAGTCCCATTTTGTATAGGAAATGCTATCCCATGGTCTGCCACCTGGAGAGTGGTAGGATAGAAGCGGCATATTATGGTCAGTCCAAAATATACTTTTGTCCTGCTGTATTTACAACTTTCCTTTCTCTTGTGATAAATTGCTTAGTAATGATTGTGGATACCAAAGAGTTAGGGATGAGTCAATCCAGGTAACTGTTTCATATTCACAGTTGCTACTTAGTTATGAGTGTGACACTACTGCCATTTCCATCCTGAAACATACTGATTTGAGGATCAGCTGTTTGAGAAGAAGGAGTTCTTTCTGTTAGCAATTGAAACCTATATGAATGCTGTCTCCATCAAAGTCCAGGAGAGATAGCCGATATAGGATTCTAGCCTATATATTGTATTTTAAAGGCTAAAGAAAGATTCTAAGGATGTATTCAGACAAGTTAAAAAGTTCGAGAAAGTTTAGATTTCGTTCATGTTTATTTTGATTTTATTTTAAAGATCGATATACATTTTACTTATCCCAGGATATTTTCAGTCAGTATGATCAGCAACATTTTATACCAGTTCACCAGTTGGTTTATTTTAGCACAGTGTAAAAGGAAGAGTAATACAATCTGGGACCTTTCCATTAGCCTGAGCTCCCCCATCACATTTTCTACACACAATAGTAGCGTTTTCCCTGTATTCTATGCTAAAGAGCCATGGGATATAAAGTAAATATAGAAGGGAGTAGGAAAGGGAAAACAATAAAGTTCTTAAAGGATGCTTGTCTTTTGTTTTAGGTGGCTGACAGTTGTTGGATTCTTCTTTAGTGGCTTCAGATTTAATAAAATGAAATAAATCTTTCTTTTAAAACAAACAAACAAAGCAAACACACTTTAAACTAGCAGTCTTAGTATGCTTTATTTTTTTGTTTTGATTTGTTCTTTGCATTTTCTTTTTCAATCTTGTTATGGAATCACTTGGGGTTATGTGAAATCATGAGAGAGAGAATTCTTTCCTTCAGATGTATATCTCACTTCTGTTCATAACAGAAAGACTGAAACCAAAAAGAGAAAATTTGCACTAGATGTTTATGACTTTTTCTTTTAAATACATTAGTGTGGACATAGATACAGGTATGTATATTTAACTTCGTTCAATTGTGTGCTTTTATCTAGGATTGTTGTTAATTGTATATGTTGTTTATTCATTCAGTTGCTTCCAACTCTTCATGACTTTATGGGCCAGCCCACACCAGAGCTCTCTTTGTCTGTGGCCACCCCCAGCTCCTTCAAGGTCAAGCCAGTCACTTCAAGGATACCATCCATCCATCTTGCCCTTGGTCGGACCCTCTTCCTTTTCCCAGCATCATTATCTTCTCCAGGCTTTGCTGTCTTCTCAAGGTACTTCATCTTTGCCTCTAATATCCTTCCCTCCAGTGAGCAACCGGACATTATTTCCTGGAGTATGGACTGGTTGGATCTTCTTGTGGTCCAAGGCACTCTCAGAATTTTCCTCCAACACCACATTTCAAAAGCATCTATCTTCCTTCACTCAGCCCTCTTATGGTCCAGCTCTAGCATTCATAGGTTACTACAGGGAATACCATTGTTTTAACTATGCAGACCTTTGTTGCCAGTGTGATGTCTCTACTCTTCACTATTTTATTGAGGTTGGTCATTGCTCTCCTCCTAAAAAGTAAATGTCTTCTGATTTCCTGGCTTCAGTCTGCGTGTGCAATAATTTTTGCACCTAGAAATATAAAGTCTGTCTCTGCCTCCACGTTTTCTCCTTCTATTTGCCAGTCATCAATCAGTCTGGTTGCCATAATCTTGGTTTTCTTGAAGTTTAATTGTGATCCAGCTTTTGCACTTTCTTCTTTCACCTTGGTTCTAAGACTCCTCAGTTCCTCCTTGCTTTCAGCCATCAAAGTAATATTCTCTGCATATTTAAGTTTGTTAATGTTTCTTCCAGCAATTTAAACTCCAGCCTTGGATTCCTCAAGCCCTGAACATCGCATTATGGGTTCTGCATACAATAGGTAGGGTGAGAGTATACAGCCCTGCCATACTCCTTTCCCAATCTTGAACCAGTCTGTTGTTCCGTGGTCTGTTCTTACTGTGGCTACTTGGTCTTTATACAGATTCCTCAGCAGACAGACAAGGTGACTTGGTACCCCCATACCATCAAGAACAGTCAAAGGCTTTAGAATAGCCAATAAAACAGAAATACTTGTTTTTCTGAAACTCCCTACCTTCCTCCATTATCCAGTCAATATTGGCAATTTGGTTTCTCATTCCTCTACCTTTTCTAAGCACAGCTTGTACATCTGGCAGCTCTTGCTCCTTGTATTGCTGAAGTCTACCTTGCAGGACCTTGAGCATTACTTTACTGGCATGTGAAATAAGTGCAACTGTACGAAAGTTTGAGCATTCTTTAGCATTTCCCTTTTTTTTGGTATGGGGATATAAATTGATTTTTCCCAATCTGATATCCATGCTTGTGTTTTCCATATTTGCTGGCAAATGGCATTAATCACCTTGACAGCATCATCTTTCAAGATTTTAAACAGTTCAGCTGGAATCCTGTTGTCTCCTGCTGCCTTGTTATTAGCAATAATAATAATAATAATAATAATAATAATAATAATAATAATAATAATAATAATGGGTGCCGTGCCAAAAGATCTCAGCTGGCATTTGGAAACAATAGACATTGACAAAATCATGATCTGCCAACTGCAAAAGGCCACCCTACTGGGATCTGCGTGCATCATCCGAAAATACAACACACAGTCCTAAACACTTGGGAAGTGTTCAACTTGTGATTTTGTGATATGAAATCCAGCATATCTATCTTGTTTGCTGTGTCATACAACGTTGTTGTGTAAATATTACTATATTTTTATACCCCTCCTCCATCTCCCCGAAAGGACTCGGGGCGGCTTACATGGGGTCAAGCCCAAATAAAAACAATAACAATATAAAACACATCAATGAACAAAAAGACACACACAATTAAAATTTAAACATTAACATATAAGGATAAAAGCAAACTTAATAAAACATGATTTAAACACAGAGAGGTTATAATGCTTCTTAGGGCCCATTCAACCTCACTCCTCAGGATGTCTGGTTCTAATTCACTTACCACACCATTAAAGCTATCCTTGATATTATTATTGTTCCTATACAGATCTTATGTATATTCTCGCCACCTTTTCTTGATCTCTTCAGCTTCTGTTAGGTCCTTGCTATCTTTGTTTTTGATCATGCCCATTTTTGCCTGAAATTTACCTCTGATGTTTCTAATTTTCTGGAAGATGTCTCTTGTCCTTCCTATTCTGTTGTCTTCTTCTGCTTCCATGCATTGCCTGTTTAAAAGTAGTTCCTTATCTCTTCTGGCTAACCTCTGGAATTGTGCATTCAATTAGGCATATCTCCCCCTATCACTGTTTCCTTTTGCTTTCCTTCTTTTTTGGGCTACTTCCAGTGTCTCAGCAGACAACCAATTATTGTATATAATTATATGTAATATTGTTGTCTGAAACCAGAAGACATATAATCAACAATATTAAGATGCCAAAAGCTATTAATTAGGAAGAATAGCAAGTTACAAGACCCTACAACAATTTGCTCTTGACTTAAACTACAGGGGAAGTTATTATTCTGCCCTCTCCTCTTCTCTTTTTGCTGCTGAATTAATTGAGAGCAAACTACTTTTGCACTTTAAACTCAGTTTACAGCAATTAGATTAAGTTGAACACAAAGGGGGAGATGGGAAGTTGACAGAGAAACTGGGCCATTAAAAGCAGTTGAAACAGGAGAATGACATGAAGTTTATTGGGACTGTCTCTACTAAGTCGGGACAGTTAGAGAGGATGGTGATGACTTCCAGTTCTTTCCTGCTGTGTGGACATATCAGTATTTGTATGGAGATTTGCCTATCTGGGAAACATTTTCATCGATATTTAGGTTTTCTTTTTTAGAAAAAGTAAAACTGAGGGAAGGTTCTTGATTTTTTAAGGATATTTTGCAGCTTACAACAACAACTGATGTTAAATGTTGAACTATTTTCTCAGTTTTCTTATTTGCCGAATGCCTTCCTGTTTGTAGAATTTTTATACAGCTGGCTCTTTAAGTCATAAACATTTTTGGCACTTCCTATTACCTAAGTCTAATCAAAAGGAAATGGAAGCTGCTGTGCACAATGTTAAGAAGGTTTTTGTTTAAATGCAACCAGAGCAGTTCCCAAGTGTACCAGTTTTATTTTGAGAATGATGCTGGGTCATTAAGCACTGCAAATTCCAGGATGAAATTCAGATGAAGACAATTTCAGATGCATTCCCAAAACTTGACACGAGTTCAAGGATCTGATTACTGGTTTAGTGTCGACATTTATTTTGTTGTGACAAGGCTTGATTCTTTCTTTGTGCTTAATTATCCTTTCCTACCTAAGCTTTTCCCCACCTCAGTGCAATGTTTCAGGCATTTATTGGGAGTATGGAATGGGAAAAAGAAACGGATAAAATCTCGAAAGTGGAAAGCATTGTTAGAATCCTTGCCCCTCCAATTGTAAGTTTGTACTAATTCTCTAATTATAGCAATAGTGGAGCCCACATATCCAGAGGCAGATGGGGAAGGGGGGGATAGTCTGACTGGTATTCCATCATCCCCAACTCCAACTGTTAAATCTTTAATAGCATTTGTAATCTCTCCTGTCATCAAATGAGCTTCCAATAATAATTTATCCTTAGTTCTCTTTACAGGGCTCTGCCCTGAGTAGAAAGTGAGAAATGTGCAGTGCACAGCTAAAATATCCAAGGAGAGTCGACTCAGGAGATGTATCCTCGCTAGGCTTAATTATATCAAAATTAATACACCAATGCATTAAAATTAAATGAAAATTAATTTTTTATTCTAGATACGTGTGGTATAAATTAAACAAGAAATCAATGACAGAAACTCATTCTTTGTTTGAAACAGTTTCAGCAATATTAATATATCTTACCTTGGCTCTTGAATGCTAATTCAGAACTCCTGTCATGTATTGTTAAGGTATTCTTTATTCGAAGGGCAACTTGAAAACTTAGTTCTAAATGCAGAATTTGTGACTGTCACGGATGGATAGAACATTTTGAGCATTTAAATAAAAATGGTCAATGTTTGTTCACAAACCTGAGGCATCAAATCCTGAAATATGCAAAGCCCTTCTAGTCTGAAAACCAGAGATTCCATTCTAAGAAAATCCCACAATCTGGAAAATAGGGCTTCTGTTCCAGGGCTGCACACTAGCTAGGGAGGAAGGCATTTCAATATATGACATGGTCTGTGGACCCATATTATGTTGGCTCTGGTGATAAATAGATGGATCTTTGAAAGTTTATATGACCCCATTTAATTTAAAAACCAGTCTCTTTCACAATTGTGTATGCAGGACACTGAAGAGAAAGAATAGATGACCCCTTTGTAGTTTCATTCCTAGAAGCATGCTTTCCCTGGCTTTTGAAGACCTCAAAGCTTAGAATGGAGTGCCTATGAGTCCTGAGGGTTGGAAACACAACGATAATGATTCAGAATTGTAGGTCGCTTACTAGCAACCCATCTTAAGAGATGTTATACTGCACTTTGTAGCATAGTCTTTTTGTTGCACTTGTGAACCTTGAGGGTGATGAACTCAACACCACAACTCCAGGATCTCCTCTTTATTGAATTATGGATCATTTGCTCAGTATGAACAGCAATATGAATAGATAAAAGGCATGATTTAAATGGGGTTGTTGTATGTCTTTCGGGCTGTGTGGCCATGTTCCAGAAGCATTCTCTCCTGACGTTTCGCCCACATCTATGGCAGGCATCCTCAGAGGTTGTGAGGTATGGAGAAAACTAAGCAAAGAGGTTAATATATATCTGTGGAAAGTCTAGGGTGAGAGAGGTCAGTGTGAATGTTGTGTAGTTAATCACTTTAATTAGCATTGAAAAGCTTATCTGCTGTCTTCTTCCTGCCTCTGGGGCATCCTTTGTTTAGAGTCGTTAACTGCCCTTGGTTGATTCATGTCTGGAAATCCTCTGTTTTCAGAGTATTGCTTTTTATTTACTGTTCTGATTTTTGAGTTTTTTAATACTGGTAGCCAGATTTTGTTCATTTTCATGGTTTCTTCCTTTCTGTTGAAGTTGTCCACATGCTTGTGGATTTCAATGGCTTCTCTGTGTAGTCTGACATGATAGTTGTTAGAATGGTCCAGCATTTTTGTGTTCTCAAATAGTTGGAGCATTTGATGAACCAGCCTGGACACAGAATACTATTTGAGCATGTGGACAACTTCAACAGAAAGGAAGAAACCATGAAAATGAACAAAATCTGGCTACCAGGATTAAAAAACTCAAAAATCAGAACAGTAAATAAAAAGCAATACTCTGAAAACAGAGGATTTCCAGACATGAATCAACCAAGGGCAGTTAACGACTCTAAACAAAGGATGCCCCAGAGGCAGGAAGAAGACAGCAGATAAGCTTTTCAATGCTAATTAAAGTGATTAACTACACAACATTCACACTGACCTCTCTCACCCTAGACTTTCCACAGATATATATTAACCTCTTTGCTTAGTTTTCTCCATACCTCACAACCTCTGAGGATGCCTGCCATAGATGTGGGCGAAACGTCAGGAGAGAATGCTTCTGGAACATGGCCACACAGCCCGAAAGACATACAACAACCCTGTGATCCCGGCCATGAAAGCCTTCGACAACACATGATTTAAATGTTTATCTTCCTGTTATCACTGTGTTTTTGGTGCATGATGGGAGACATGTGACAAGCCGAGGACTATAAAGGCATACCAAAGGGGTGAAAAGTTCCCATAAAATGATCACCATTATTTTCTGCTTTTCATATCCAATTTATAAAGAATACTAATGTTCCATCCTTTCTCATGCAACTGAATACTCAAATAACCAAGGATCTTCAGAAATAATACACACATGTGGTCCTTCCAAGAAGGTCTGCATCTTCCCAGATATTTGTGGTGTGGGAACTGACTCTTGAAATCCCCATGCACGATCCCAGCATCAGTCCCCACAGATATCTTGCATCCTTGGGCTCTGGTAGCCCAGGGAGGAAGGATGACAGTGCCATCATCCACTCCCTGCTACCAAAAAAATTTACCTGAAAGGCATCTGGATGGAGGCACAAGATTCTAAGGAGCTCCTGTTACATCAAAATGATGTGCTAGGAGCTGTGGAGAGAGGAGGGAGGGAGGGAGGGAGGGAGGGAGGGAGGGAGGGAGGAATCCCCCCTCCAATGCTCCTGTTTCCAAAGTAGCAATACCCTCAGTGCCTATTGAGAATTGGCACAAGAGAATATCTGTCCCTCTGCCAAAAAGGCAGGGTTTTGGTCCCTAGTCTGTCCTCTGTATGTGAATGGCATTGGCGTTTAAAATGCCAATGTAATTCACATATGGGCCAGTGTAGAAGGGCCCTCAGTGGCAGGACATGAAAAGGAAATGTTGAATCTTACTCTTCTGGGTGAGATCAGACAAAAATCAACTGTTTCAGTTTTCCTTAGCTTGTGTGTTTTTCCTCATTGATAACTTTATTCTGTCTTGCTCTGATGTTACTTGGCTACATGTGTCTGTAACATGTTGGAAGGCATTTGTTTATAGGCCTGAAATCTCAGTAGTAAAGTTAAGTAAAACTATAGGTAATCAGATATGTGAAAGATGCACACTATATTGTTCTATAGATCTTTCCTTTAAGGCAACAGCACAATTGTTCTAGCCATTCTAGACATACAGTAGAAAACCTAGAATGGACAATCTAGTGACTTCTTCACATGGTCTTAATTTTGGCTGCATAACCGGTTTTTTCCACTTTCGCCATAGAAGCCCACTGGCCCCCATCATACATATTGAAATTATTTCTGGGCAGCTCTGTGGTGAAAGTAAGGGAAAAAACACTGCTGCCACCAAAAAATCACTGGTGGTGCACAATGGGAGCATCCTCATCTTTCCATAAGCAAAAATGTGCTAAGCCAGCTTAAAGAGGATTCCCACTGTGTGATGAGATAGAGGGGAAGCTAGGACAATGTAATGTGAAAGGTCCCCACACCCCCTGGGTGGGAGCCGCTGGGATTGCCAGTGATTCCTGTGGCGCATGTGACAAGGTCGTAGATCTAGTCCAGGACATTTTTAACAAATATGGTAGGATCAAGGAATAGATCCACTACAAATGTTGTATGTACCTTTGCTGCAAAGATAGAAGATTACATAGGCTTCTTATTATTTTTTACTGTAGACAAATTGCAAATATTTTCTATTGTTGTTGTTATTATTATCATCATCATTATCCTTAATTTTCTCCAATTTTGGGATGCAATGTGTCTTTGTTGTTATTATCCTGTACCTTCAAGTCATTTCATTGCAGTTTTTTCTTGGCAAGGTTTGTTCAATTAGACAATCTATAGGGTTAAAACTATTTAAAAATTCATTAAAGGACAGGATATAAAAAACTACAAAGCAGCGCATCATTAAAAGCCCACTGCAGTCAAAAATTGCCCCTGCCTTATAAGTTATCCATGTGTTCTGTAAAAAGCAAAAATACAGGATCAAAGAAACAGAATGGTTAAGAATCACATGTGCCAGTTTTGTTATATTCCTCCTCTACCAGTTCTAGTCTGATTGTGTCCAGCAGCAAATGGAACTCATTTGAGAATTGTACATCCACTGTACTGCTTGTGTACAGAGTATAAATCTTTTGTTTGAAATTACTGAATTTTTTAAACTGCCAGTCATAACAATCTTTTATGCAATTTAGTTCCAGCCATCTGGATAATCTTGTATAGTAAAAGAAAATATTTCCCCAGAAAGCTTGTAGTTTGTAATTAAACACATGCATATGTTCTCTAGACACTCAAAGAAAGCACCTAAAATTCAGACTCTTGCTTTGACATACCACTTTATAAAAACAACACATTTTTAAAATGCAATTTTGAGCAATTCAAATGTACTTTTCTACAAATGGCTGTGCCATTGTATAAGTTACAAACTCAGTAGATCCGGGGAATGCTGGGGATTCAGTATATCATGTTTATAGCAAAGCTTTCAGTAAGATCTCCCAATATATTCTTACATATATAGTTCTGATAGAATGGGGGCAAACAATACTATTGTTAGGTGGAGGCCTGGAGGATGGATGGACTATAACAAAAAAAAAAACCCCACAGCTATGGTTCCTCATCATTCCAAAAAGAAATGACAACCTCACAACCTCTGAGGATGCCTGCCATAGATGTGGGCGAAACGTCAGGAGAGAATGCTTCTGGAACATGGCCACACAGCCCGAAAGACATACAACAACCCAAATGACAACTATGTTTCTAGTTTGGACAGCATAGAAAGTTTGTATGCAGGGGCAATGGAAATGAAATGTGAAGGTGTTGCTGTTAGACTTCCCAGATTTGCTAGCTAATATCTCAAAGCAGAAAAATCAACAGATAGTCTTAAAAGACACGAACACGATTTATTTTATCAAGGATAAATATGAAGTTCTCAATTTAGGCAAATGAATATAGGATAAATGATCTCAGGAATAGCAGCAGCACATGTAAAAAGCATCTAAGAGTATTAGGGCCTCATCACAAAGGCCAGGCAAAGCTTCATGCTTCACCTGGCTTTAGGGAGAAAAGAGAGGGACAGTGGGGTGAATATGTCACCTCATGCACAGCTCCCTTTTGGTGATACATTCCCCACCACATGGGGGAAGCATCACCCTTCCGTAGAGGACCCATGCTAGATCAATTGGAGCCAGCAGAACACAGGAAGCCTCCCATGTTTATTATTATTACTATTACTTATTACTTATTACTTTTTCATCATATTATTTACACTTAATTATGGTGCAAATACACATACACCTTTTGCATCCATATTTCTAAGTCTTATTGCTGGTTATTACCTATATACCTTGATCTTTTATGCATCCTTTTCTTATTAACATTTAACTAATTTTTCTTAATAAAAAAGCTACTAGTGTTGTCCACCCATCACCCATCTCTCCAACCATGTATTTTCTCTATACTGTTATCTTTAACCATGTACACAATATTCTTAATTTCTTTGCGTGGGTAGGGGAACATACCTTCCAACATGAAACCAAGGAAGACTCAAACACGTGGTTGGGTAAAAATTGACCACAACTTGTTTATTGATAACGGTAACAAAAGGGGTTGGCTGACATGCATGGGTCCTGGATCTAACATCGGTCAGCCCAGTGCTGACTGATACCAAGCACGCCAGGGTGCAGCCGGGTAAAAGATCGAGCCAACGTTACCCCGCACCTCTGGCAAACCGGGCACTCCCCCCACCTCCAATAGGGGGGGAGGCCAACCAGATCCAGGGCCCATGCCCAAACGCCACAAAAAAGGAGGGTGGGCCACCCACTCCCCTTGCCACCAATCCTGTCAATAAACCAAAAACAAACAACCTACACACCCCGTGATCCAACAAAAGGATGAAATTAACCCAACAGGAGGGGCACAGAGCCCTGACCCAAGAACAGTCCCAGTCCATAAGTAATGAGTCCCCTGGGGAAGCTGATATTCCAAGCTGTCCAAAGAGAAGCTCGCAAGTCCAAGCAAGGGTGGGTGATCTTCCCAATCCAATTTAGATGGGTGTCTATCCCGGTAATGCTTTAGCCGCATGTCGACCTGCTGGTGCCGTTCCTTGCTCTGTGAGCCTTTGTACTGGTGCCATTTCCTTTCTTGCCCTTTGGAACAGCCCTGTAGGGATGAGAAAGAGAACAGCTGGCAGTCCCCTTCGCCTCCATGCTTGGCCTAACATATGACATGTAAGCAACAGACTTCCAGCAGCCCAAAGCCTTAATGGCATCAACAGGCACACCCCCTAATGCTGCAGTGGTGGCAGCCCCAATCCTGAAGGAGTGCCCACCAAATTCCTCCCAAGAGAAGCCCAGATTCTTAAGGGATAAGCGGAAGATGGCCATAACCTGGTATCTGGTAAGAGGGCTCGAGTCCTGATGAATAAACAGAGGGCCTGGGGATGAACCACGGGTATCCAAGAACCTAGAAAGGGATCAGACTGGGCACGTAAGTCCTGACTCCAACCCCTGGATATGGAGGGAAACTCCTTTCCTGCCCTGGTCTGTCTTAGACTTGTAGATCTGAAGGACCAGGGAGTTGCACCGTTTAGAGACGTCCCCAAACTGCAGGGCCCTGCCTGAGGAGTTAGACTTTGAGTTAGCTACCACCTCCCCCAGACGGAGAGCCCCAAAGAAAGTAGTTGTGAATGCTGCAGAAAATAACTTGACCTCGTAGCGGGATGAGCAGATCCCCTGGAGAGACGTGATGACCCGGCTCAGGGTGCTGAAAGACAGTGGGCGCCTGGAATCTGGCTGCTTGGGTGACTGCTTTTTCCATCCCTTCTGCTTAGAAAAACAGTAGATATAGACATTTTTGGTAGTCTGAAATGTGTTGACAGTCTCTTAGAAAAAGCCAGGGAGATGCACACAGAATCTGTGAAAGAATTTTGGGAGATTTTTGACACAGCAAGATCAGTGGTGTAGTCTATGGGGGAAAAAGTGAAGATTCCTCACATCTGATCAAGGCAGACTTATAAAAGCAACATGCAGGCAACTTCACCAACACCAATGGAATGTGATAGACTAAAGGATGCAAAGAAGGATGCTGGAAGAGGCGAAGCGCCTCAGTGGGGGAGGAGCACCTTGCTATGCCCAGGCAGGGCAAAATAGACAGCACAGCTGCGGGGGGAAAAGGCGCGGAGAAAAAGGTGCCTTCATGCACACGCCAATAAGGCACTGTAGACAAGTCAAAGCAGCGGCAGCTTCTTAAAGGGTGAAGGAGGCGAGGTAGGAGGCAAAGAAGGAAGCTAACCTGCCTGCGTTGCACCCAGGCTGGGCCCTGTACATCCCATTTCTGGATTTTTTCTGGAGTCGGCTTCAAGAAAGGTTTACAAGGCACAGTGAAGTAGTTCAGGAACTGCAAGTGTTCCTTCCTATTAATTGTGACCATTTCAAATCCAACTTGAACAAGTGCACAGAATTTTACAACAAATGCCTTTAAGACATTGACACACTGATGGAAAAATTTGACCTGTGGTGTAAAAAATGGAAAAAATATTGCACCTGCAGAAAAACCATCAAATAGACTGTAAGTATATCTTGTCTGCGATGGACAGTTTTTTCTGAATGTGAAGAAACTTCTTCAGATTTCTGCAGCATTGCCAGTGTCGACGGCTACAATATAAGATTGTTTTCAATTTTAAACTTTTGAAAAGACACAGAAGAAGCACAGTGGGGCAAGAAATACTGACTGGCACTCTTGAGTATCCACCAAAGTTTATCAATGGAGCTTGATTTCTGTCAAAGTGTATTGATCCAGTTTTCAAGTGTTTCCAACAGATGTGGTATTCCTTTGTAACCAATACATTACCAATTAAGAGTAATGTTGTAACTTAAATAGAAAGTTGATTTAATTAAGTATCTATAAAAATAGAATGAATAATATAATTTAAATTATTTTGTGTTATGGAACTACTCTTCATGATTTGCTAAAAAAAATGTGTCCCTTCCCATTTGTTTTCTGGATATGGATCTGGTTGCCTGCCAGATGTCATCATAATTCAATTATAATAAAAAGCAATGTGATAATGACTCAAAGGGTATGTGAAAGAAATTCAGAGATAAAAAAATAAAAGGAAGTGAGTTTCACAATTAGACATACAGTTCCCCCAAATAATTCCTTAAGCCATCAAATCGTGTGTACGCTCATTTAGTTTGTGAAAATAGATGCAATGGTCTGGCTCATTTTTAATACTAATATAAATGTTCTTGCTTCTTTTGCCTCCCAACTTCTAGTTTGATCTGAAACTTTTCTTCACCCCATGAGTTGCCTTTAAGAACACTGATAGCTTGGAGGTGTGTGTGCCTCCTCATCATATTCATAAACCCTGCTGGTTTATTTATTGCATCCTACTTTCATATGTTTCCCTCTTATGGCATTCTGATTTGTAGTTTATTTTTTCCAGTTCATCTCTCAGTGGAATTCCTATCAAAGCTGCTATGAAAATGACTGGGAGAAGAAAACCCTCAGGAAAGAGAATTGCTCGTCTAAACTATTCATTGCCTTCACGAAATGTATGAATACAGACAAAAAACGTAAGAAACAAAAGGTTCGGATTCTTACCTTACCTCTGTAACTCTTGAGCATAAATTTATTTCAGATTAGTTTATGGATCTCTTCTGCCACAGAAAGTAGCCATTATATTTAAATAAACTGGTGCAAATTATCAGTTAGACAGTGAAAATCCAATCTTTTATTGTTTCACTGTAGTATTTGGAAACGGAGAGGTTACAAACCATACATATACTCCCAGGAAAGTAAGTCACCATGCTGATATCAGGTCAAAATATATGCCATCGGGTATGAAATATTTTTAAAAGTATTTGTTTAAAATATAAAACAGATTTAGAAAATATGAACAGCATGAACTTGGATTCAGCTGAAACATCATTGAAGGAACCTATTGTATCTCTAAAATCACAAGTGGATACTTTTAATTAGAATCTTGGGAAAAATGTATGCTAGCTGGGGAATTTTGTGAATTCTAGTACAAAAAGTAACCTTTCCAAGTTCTGGTTCGAACATAAAAAGCTTCTCAAAAGCAAGCCAGTGTCATTTTACTGTTTATCATTATAGCACTATGGTTCTACTTTATCTCCCATGGTTCCATCTATAGAAAGAAATTGGGCTGGGGACGGATTTGAGGAACTCATAGCAAGCTTCTGGGAACCAAAGTCAGGTCCAAGGTTAAATATCGATCATGGGCCACACTATGTCTACCCCTGTTGTAGCCCCATGAAACTAAAATCTAATGGGTTGCAACATATGATGTTTTTCATTTGCAAAGAAAGAGAAAGGCATAAGCTATTTTCTCCAGTAGTATAAAACTGTAGAATCTCAAAACTGGAAGGGTCTGCTAGGGATAACAAGTTCAGCTCCTGCCATGCAGGGTCATACCATCAATGCACCCCAAACAGGTAACCATCCAGTCTCTATTTAAAAACACACAGAGAAAGAGATCCCAATAGAATCTGATGTACCATATTTCACTGCCAAGCAGTTTTTATAATTAGGATGTTCTTTCTAATATTCAGGTGGAATCTCTTTTCCTGCAGTTTGAATCCATTGATCTGTGTTCTATCTCTGGAGCAGAAGAAAACAAGCTTGCTCCCTCCTCAATATGACATATTTTCAAATGTTTAAATGTGGCTATCATATTACCTTGAAACCTTCTCTTTTCCAGGCTAACGATACCAAGGTCCAGAAGCTCAAAATAAAATAAAAATAAAATAAATAAATCATAAACTTTTGAGGCTTTCCAGTCTTGTGAGGCTCTGTGCGGTCTTCCTCCTCCAGGGCCCCTCCACCTTCACCTATTTCATGGACAAACTGGTCTATCATTTGAATATTTTAGTGAAAGAAACAATAAAAAAACAGTGGGATTGAGCCAAGATAGCTGAAACTCAAATGCTCAAAGTCAGTAGGAGAGCTTTGCAATGAAGGAGGAAATAAAGATGCATGCCACTCTGGAACAGCATGAAATATTTTGCCCTGTCTTCACAAAGGAAAAACCCAAACCCTGTTTTTAAGGTTCTGATATAGGGCCTGAACCTGCCTTTTGCCTCCCCAAATTCATGTACCTCATTGTTTTCAGGCCTGAGACTCACCCCATACAATATAGGGCTATAGTAGCTTGTTCTTCTACCATCAGCTACCCTCTCTATCTCTAAAATATACATTCTGCAAGTCATGTAGAAAGCTACTCCCTTGTTTCTATTTTCCTAAAAAAGAGGCTTAAATCTGAAACAAAAATTGGAATATGGTACCATAGTAATGCAGAGTTTGTGCTGTAGCTTTGGGATTTAAACTAGCTTGCCAGCAGTGATTCTGAAGAATTCTCCACACTAATTTTTGAAGTAACTTTACAAATAAGAGTTTCTTGGCAGCAGTGGAGTGTTACATTCAGGCCAGTACTCAAGAGACTGGGACTTGGGGAACAGATGATCTGGACTGTCCTGGATTGCTCTCAATTATTTAGCCATCATTCGTATTGATGTATATGACAATATACAGTTTGCCCTCAATATCTATGAGTTCTGCACCCTTATATTAAAACCAGTATCACTTGAAATATTTGGAAAAAATCCAGAAAGTAAACCTTCATTTTGTGTATACTGAGAAACATGCTGATGTGCAGGTAATTGTGTGCCCTACCAGAACCACTGCTATTTCACAGATCCTCAGACTCTCTCCAGCACTCATTTGAATTATTTGCCATTTTATATAAGGGATGCCATTTTACTACACCATTGTATATAAATGGACATCCACAGAGTTTCCACAGGAGTGTAAGTGTGTGTGTGTGTGTGTGTGTGTCAGAGAGAGGGAGAGGTGTCCAGGAATCAAATTCAGCAGACTTTGAGGACCTACCATATGTGAATTAAATGTTAATTTCATGCAGTAGTGACAATTGGCATAGGCAATAGGAAACAGAAACCCAGATGCAAAGTTTTATTGTATTATTAAAATTGATTTTTTTTTTGCTTAGTGCAAGTAAGAATTTAATCCTCAATATTTTTTCTTGGAAGTAAGTCCCATTGAGTTCAATGGGGCTTACTCCCAAGTAAATGTGCCCTGTCATTGAATCATCCCTGGGAGTTTATTTAGAGAAGATCAAGGCTCCCCACTCTTGGTTCAGCTCTGTGCTTTCTCATTTTCTTGCATCCAACTGTTTTCTTTAGTCCATTCTGCTTCCCCTCATTTATTTTCTTATGTATTCTTTCACTTTCTGATCTCCTGCCTTGTATTTCATTTTATCACTTCTTATCCCAAAAGATTTTCAGGGAGGAGGGGGAGTACAAACATAGCTCTGATAAAATAGCTTGGAGAGAAGAATCCCTGGGGTGAAGCCTTCATAATTGAAGCAGACATAGCTTAAATATATGGATGAATTGGACATGCGGATGTTATGAAGAATACAGTTGGAGGGTGAAGGGAGAGGGGGTGTTGGTTGGCAGCATTATTTGTTTATTTGTCTGAATAGTGATTTTAATTTTGCCCCACCAAATAACATTTCTACGAGCTTATCTAAATAGGAAAATGCCAGGGAAAAATGCTTCAGTCTTAGGTTAATTAAAGCTGTAATTTTCACTTGAGAATCCAGATCTGTTGAATGGTCTTTCTGGCCAGATTTCAACAAACTTTCCTACAAAATAATCGAGTTCTGGGGTATTACAGCAGCTCACATTATCAGAAAGATTATGGATGACAGCTGGGCTGGTTGATGATAGCTGAAGAAAAACAAGTTATGCTAGCTGGAGAGATTATTACTGAAGGCCTCCCAATGGTGTAGATTGGTGTTTTTTAAAGGAAAAAAATTGAAAACCATTTCTGCCTTTAGCTATTGGAGCTGAAATTCGGATGATCTTGAAATCTACATATCCAGCCTGATGGTTTCATTTCATTAGTTTATTCTGGCTTTCCGCTTCAGAATACTGATACCAAAGGCAATGCGCTAAAACTATGTACTTGTTAAAGTACTTTGGAGTTTATATTTTACCTTGCTGAAATAACATTTATTTAAAGTTTTATTTTTCTATCCTGCCCTATATAGCAGGATCTGAACATGGCATATAGACGGCATTTTAAAAAAATGAGCTGGAACAGTTTAAATTTAAAATAGTGAAAATAAACAGTGTAAAACATAAATATGGTACATTTCACCACAGTTGGGCATCATTGTGAACAGGCAATGAATGTGCCTGCTCAGTTTGGTCTAGGGGCTAACCTTGATAGGGTTCTTCAAAGCCCCTATTCAGTGTTCTCATGGTCATAAACTTGTACTCGACAGCTCTACCAAGAGCTACTGTAAAGTACTCCACAAGTCTACAAAGACAACAGGTATTCATTTTTTTAGGCTGTCCAACTGTAGCCAGATGGGGCCCAGATGTCCCTTGTCCAATGAACATTGCATGCATGCTGCTGGAACTTTACATTCTGCTAGTGGTATTTTACTGTTAATATCATGGAGCTCCATAATAGGATTGCTTTAGGGTTTTTATGAGTTGGAAACAACCTGAAGGCACACAATACCAAAAACAAAACAAAACAAGGGGTAAGTGGAGCCTTTGAGAATCACCATTTTCCTGGAGCACCTGTAAGCTGCCTTAAGTGCCTGTGGGGACGGCACTCGACTGAGCTGTCTTCACTTGCTGCTCACCTTTTCCATCTGTCCTAAATGGCAATTGAATTGCTATACTTTTCAAAAATCACATCTTATGTTGGTGGAGTTTGGAATATCACTCATGTTTCTCTCCTGCAATGTTTTGGTAGGCTAAGATCTAGCCCATTTACCTTTGTTATGACTTTATTAAAAATTAAGCTCATGCTAAGTAGAAATATATTTGAGTTTGAGAAAGTACTTTTAAGAATAAATGATATGCCATAGTCATTGGTAAGCAAGCGCTGATCAAGGATAATCCTTTGGCTTACAACTTCCAGAATCCAGAGCACCAAAATCTCCACCTTCCTGCTGAATTTATAGCGTGTCAACACATTTATTATTCTTAAAATTACCTTTCTGAACTTGATTTAAGTGTGCACCTACACTGTATAATGAAGTTTGACACTACTTTAACTGCAATGACACAAGGCTATGGAAGCACAGGATCTATATTTTTACAAGGTCCTCAGCCCTCTCTGCCAAAGAGTGCTGGTGTCTCATCAAACTACAAATACCATTATTTCATAGCATCAGGCCATGGCAGTAAAAATGAGGTCAAACTGCATTAATTCTACAGTGTAGGTGTACCTTTAGTCATGATTTACATTTACTCAAGTCTAATGCGCCATCGAATCTAATGTGCACCTCAATTTTCAAAACCCTGAAATCCAAAAAAGTATTTACCATATTACACAACTCTAATGCACACCCTAATTTTGGGAAGACAATTTAGTAAAAAAAAAGTTGAACATTAGAATCAAGTAAATACGGTAATATTCAGCATCTGTTCCATTTTATTTTCACAATAGCCCAATTAAGTAAGTTCAACTGAAAGAGAATGACTAACCCAATGTTACCTTGTGAGTTTCTACACTATGAGGTGACTGAAATCTCTATTTCCCCAGTCTTTGTACAATGTCCTAAATGTTGTATCTTTTTGATAAACAGATGGGGCTGGTAGAAGCCCCATCTCTTGCTCTCTGTGTGTACACTTGAGATAATATCAAATTATTTTCTTTCTCTGACACCTCTGAGAAAACTGTGCCTGGTGCTGACACTGCTTCGAATTGACATAATACTCTTTTTGGGAAACAGGAAAAGAAATACTTATTTCTCCAGACATGAGGACATTTGCTCAATTTTTATGTATCTGTGTTGTTCCTTCTAGTGTGTTGATGCAATTTATGTACTGTGGATGAACAATTCCAGAACTGTGTTGTTTTTTTAGTGCTGCATACTTTATTTATTGTATTCATTTATTGATTATAGTTTTTATCAAATGTGAAGGGTTATTTTTAATAGTAATAGTGGAACCAGTCAGTGTAATATGGCGGTTTAAATATGTTGGCTAGGGCTTGAATCCCTGCTCAGCCATGGAAACTGACTGGGTGACCTTGAGAAAGTCACACTCACTAAGCCTAAAATGACATCAATTTCAAATTTCCTTTAAATAAATATTGCCATGAAAACCTCATGATAGGGTCAGTATCAGTTACAGTAAACCTAAGGGCACATAACAACAAATAATGTCTGTATTTGTGTGTGTTCTAAATTGCTTTTCTTGGTAGAATGTGATGCATACATTTTAACCATTCCTGCAAAGAAATATAGTGGTTGGAAAGTTGTACTAGGACATTGGGAGACCAGGGTTTGAATCCTTACTCAGCTATAAAACTCAGTGGTGTTAAGTCATATTCTCTAGCCATTGAGGAAACCAATGGTAACGTTTCTCAGAATACACTTTAAATCAACTCTGACTTCTTGGAGAAGTCAGAGTCAACTTACAAGTGTATGACAACAATTTTATTACCAGGGTGAGTGTTGTGACTGTGCCTTCGGGGATTATGGTTGATGGGGATGGAATTCGAAGAGGAAGAAAAAACCCTCGTGATGAGGGTTCACTGGAGGAGTTGCACAGGAAGCGACTTAGAGAGCTATATGGGGGATCTTCTGAGGAAGATTCAGATGGGGAGATGGATGCTGAGGAACAGGTGGTGGCTGGGGAAGCGGGCACTGAATGGGCACAGCCACCGGAGATGTCTGGGGATTTGGAGTCTATGGATACTTCTGAACCTGTGGTTTCTGCAGGAGCTGATCCCAATTGGGATGCTTGGAGAAGGGAGGATGGTTCTTTAAGTGTTCATGGGGCTAAGTGTGGGCAGGATGATTGGGACTCCGACGAATTGCTAGGTACTCCAGATCCACGAGCTCTAGCTGTGTGGAGCTCAGACTCTGAGTAGATTTGGGACACCTGGTGTTTGGGTGTGAGTGTTTGGTCACCCAGGAGGAAGGGGAATAAAATGGGAATGTTTGGCCACTGCACTTTGCGTGTGGCAAGGTGTTGCTGAGGCGCCATTGGGATCTCTGTGTTTCCATGAAGACTGGACTTGGACTATGATTTGAATCTGCTGTTATCACCTAGCTTGGCTCTCGCTGTGTCTTATCGTGGACCTGTTTTGGATGACTGCACCCTCTTCAGACCTTGGATCGGAATTTGACCTTGCTACTGCCTTCGCCCTGTGATTGATGACTACTATCGGCTTTTGACTCCTGACTTGCTCTTTGGACACCGCTGTTATCTCCTGACCTGACCTTGGAATCCCGGACGACGTCTTTTCACCATCCTTTTGGAGCCTTCGGCTTTATCCACATTGTGGAAGCAGTCTACTGCATTCTTAGTTTGTTTGTTTGTTTCCTGACCAATTTGGTGTTTTCTTTTGGGAACTGTTCCTTTGAAAACTACAGAGCTGGCTGGCAGGGCTTGGACTCAGAAAGTGCAGTTTGCACTAAGTTTGTTTAGCTTTGTTTTTACCTGCTTGTGTTGCTGAATTATATTTTTGTTTGAACTGCTCTTGAAGCACTGATAGTGAAGTGTTTCAAGGTTTTTTTTTCTGTGTTAACATTACCTTTTGGCTTATCTGCTGAATAAACTCTATTTTTGTTCGCTAATTGGCGTCTGACTCTTGACAGATTGCCACACGCCAAACAACAACAACAAAGGGCCAAGTTAACATGGCTGGGCTGGACGCCAGAGTGGCAGCTTTGGAACTGGAATTGAAAGCCTTAAAGAAGGCACAGCAGATCAAAGGACAAGTTATTGTTCCTGAACGTTTTGATGGAGCCAGGGAGAAACTCCCAACCTTTTTGGCTCAAGTGGACCTATACTTTTTGCAAATATCTGACCTCTCGTTTCCTACAGACACTAACAAAGTTGCATTTATTTTGAGTTTACTAACTGGGCCAGCGGGGCGTTGGGCAGTTAATGTAATTAGGGGCAATAGCCCAATTAAGAATAATTTGGTGGACTTTAAGGCAGCTCTTACTGAGACTTTTGGAGATCCTTTACAAAAGGAAAATGCGGGTTGGGCTTTATATCGGTTAAAGCAGGGTAAAGGATCTTTAATTGACTATTTGAATAAGTTTAATTTGCTTAAGCATCAGTTGGACTGGGGAGAACATGCTTTTATGTTGGCATTTACTGCTGGGCTGAATGATGGTTTGCAGGATGAACTGTCTTGTGTGGAACCAGCTCAAAATTGGGATGAGTTGGTAACCAAAGTTTGTAGAATTGAGGCTCGGTTGGAGTTTAGAAAGAAAACTCACAGGACTCCAGTTGTGGAGTATCATGTTAGTGTCCCTGAGAACTCTGGGGAGGAACCCATGCAGCTTGGAGTGCAACGCAAACTGTCCCAAGAGGAAAAAGATCGACGCAGACGATTAAGGCTGTGTTTATACTGTGGAAATGAGGGGCATTTTGCTCATAATTGCTCTTTAAAACCATCTCAGCTGCCGGGAAAAGGGAAGCCCTAATGCGCCATGAGTCCAGCGCATTAGGGCCTATGATGCAATTGCCTAGAGGAAATAAGCATGTGTTTGTGGCCATACAATTAAGTGTAATGGGTCAGAGACCAGTTAGCACTCAGGCATTTTTGGATTCAGGGGCTACCGTTTTGTATATAGACCAAAGTTTTGCAGAAAGGAATAAGATCTCAATATTGAAGAAAAAAGTCACAGCTTGGGTGGAGGGTGCTGATGGAAGGTTGTTGCATTCCGGGATGGTGGATCAAGAAACAGCGGGTGTAACCTGGCAAGTGCAAGGGCAAAAGGGGACGTTAACTTTTGATGTCACTGCACTACCTAGATATGATGTCATCTTAGGTATGGACTGGTTGACACAGGTCAATCCTCGGGTGGATTGGGCTCGCAAAACTATTAGCTTGGACCCGCCAGTGTGTTTAACTCTAAACAAAGTGGGTGGGGATATGGAAGGTGTTCCATCTTGTTATCAGGACTTCTGGGATGTGTTCTGTCAAAAAGAAGCGGATAAATTACCACCACATAGGCCTTATGATTGTGCAATCAACTTGGTGGAAGGAGCTAAGTTGCCTGCAGGCAGGTTGTATGTGCTCACGGTACCTGAAAGACAGGCTTTAAGGGAGTATTTGGATGAAAACTTGCAGAAGGGTTTCATTAGACCTTCTAACTCGCCTACGGCCGCTCCAGTCTTTTTTGTGGCAAAAAAGACAGGCGACTTGAGACTTGTGTGCGACTACCGTGTGCTAAATAAGTACACTGTTCGGTACAGGTACCCTCTACCTCTAATTCCTGAGTTATTGTCTCGGGTTCAGGGAGCTTCCATCTTCACTAAATTAGATCTGCGCGGGGCTTACAATCTGGTGCGTATAAAGGCTGGGGATGAATGGAAGACCGCGTTTAACACCTGTTATGGCGCTTACAAAAATTTAGTAAAGCCATTTGGGTTGTGCAATGTGCAAGCGGTATTCCAACGGTTCATTAATGATGTGTTCCGGGACCTTTTGGACAAATTTATGGTGATTTATTTAGATGATATATTAATTTATTTGAAAAACGTTCGTGAACATGGGGAACATGTGCGTCAGGTTCTGTCTAGGCTCAGGGCAAATGGGTTGTTTGCTAAGGCCTCAAAGTGTGCCTTTCATGTGTCTGAGGTGGAGTTTTTGGGACATGTTATATCTGGGAGGGAGCTAAAAATGGACCCACGAAAAGTGGACGCTGTCAATACCTGGCAAGAATTAACCTCCAAAAAAGATGTGCAAAGGTTTTTGGGTTTTGCCAATTATTATAGGGAGTTCATTTCCCATTTTGCACAATTGACGGTGCCTTTAACCCAAACTCTATTTTTGTTCGCTAATTGGCGTCTGACTCTTGACAGTGAGTGTGGGTGGGTGTCTTCAAAAACCATTGATCATCAGCTCCGCATCAGCACCCTGATGAATTGGTGACCTTCTGCCCTTCACCAATTCTTCTCCAATGTCAGACTGCTTGCTCTCGTTCTGAGAAGCAGTACAGACCAAAGACATCTGCAGTTCAAACATTTATTCAATATTTTCACAGCTATTTACATAATAGCAAAAAGCCATTGCTGGAAGCAGGCATTCTTCCTTTGCCGCTGGACTTGGCACACACAGTCCAACAGATAAGAAGCATATTCCTTAGTCCGAAGGAAGTCCCGACCTCCTAGGCCGGAAATCATGTTGTATAGGCCACAGCAGGCTGTCAGTCAAACTGGCCTGCTGTTAACTGTTTCATTGCTGACACACACTTGCAAAACAGCAAAAAACTTGATTCATATTTCATACACACACAACCAAAATCCAATTCTTGGTAGGATGTGATGCATACATTTTAACCATTCCTACAAAAAAATATAGTGGTTGAAAAGTTGTACTAGGACGTTGGGAGACCAGGGTTTGAATCCTTACTCAAGTATAAAACTCAGTGGTATCAAGTCACATTCTCTAGCCATTGAGGAAGCCAATGGTAACTTTTCTCAGAATACACTTTAAATTGACTCTGACTTCTTGGAGAAGTCAGAGTCAACTTACAAGTGTATGACAACAATTTCTACAGAACAACATGGTTGTTCTGGTTGGTGAGAAGTCAAGATAGTTTTCTATTTCAGGGATGGAAGCAGTTTATATGAACAACTGGATAGAATTTAAGAAGTAGTGAGTAATGCCCTGATGAATTCTATAGATTACTGAGTTTTCAAACAGTAACAATTATAACTTGATGAAATTTGAATACATACATTCAGAGAAACCAAAGAAAACATTCAGAAATAGGAATCCTGGTACAGTGGCACAGGTGACAGCTGCTGTGCCAGCAGTTAACTTTGGGGTCAGGAAACCTGGCAAAAAGTCAAGATGGTTTTGTCCCCTTGCTGTCATGCTAGGACATTGTTGCTTATATGTATAAGCCACTTGCAGGTGTCAGGGGTTGAAACAAAGGATCAGAAGTAAACATGGGCGAAGAGGAATTAGAATATTTAACATTGCCAAGGAAAATCTATAATGGGAAAAACAAATGGACCAATCCATGTCTGATGCAGTAGGTGTTTTGCTTATAATATTTAATGAGCTAAGATGGAGCTACCTGTCTTTCATTAAGCTGCGCAGGGCATCCATTACACAGGAATTTGATTCTTAGTATTGTGTATTTGATGGCAATTAGCCAGGCTGGAAACAAGGTCCTTTTCTATTTGCATGGTAATGAAGCTTTCTTTGAATGAAATCAAAACACTAATGAGATTTTATTCACAACACCTGATGGTTGGCATTAATCAGAAAATGTGGAGAAGATGTTCATTTGTTTACATCAATATTCCGGTGGGTACAAGGCCACAAAAATCATTAGTTTGTAAGATAAACCACTAAAGGTGACATTCCTTTTAGACATCAGGCCTTTTAAAACTGAAATTAATCGGATCTTGGAGAGGAAAAATAATAATAAAATGAAGCTCTCCACCCTTTAAATTCCCCACAATGATAACATAGAACGAAAAATAAATGTTGCTTCCCCTTTTCCAAATTTGCCTGTAACTAATATTTGGTGATTGATATTTAGCACCTGGCTACTCCAAAACACTCTAATGGATCAGATGAATTTCAACCCAAAATGTTCAAATAAAAAATGAACAACATTACACCAAGTTTAAGAATTGAACGTCCACAAAATAGGGCAAAATGTATCAATATACAAATATAATTGCAGATGTATAAACAACTAAAGGTAGATCTTTCTACATTGTAGAATTAATGCAGTTTGGTACCATTCTGGGAACATCTACAGTGACCACTTAAGTCAGTGATTCTCAGCCTGTGGGTCCCTAAGTGTTTTGGCCTACAACTTCTAGAAATCCCAGCCAGTTTACCAGCTGTTAGGATTTCTGGGAGTTGAAGGCCAAAACATCTGAGGACCCACAGGTGGAGAACCACTGACTTAACTCAATTTGAAACTGGTGTCAGAGAAAGTGGTTTCTCTGTGCAGATGATTAAACAGGAAATCCAGGAACCAGTTGGAGGCCATGATGATGATTATATAAACCACAGAGCATTGCTGCATATTAAGGGTTTTCTTGGACTTTTATGGGTGTTTGTTGTCTACCGTCACTGCGGTACTGCACTAAATGGTCATTATTGATAGGGCTTTTAATGGCCATGGCTCAATGCTACAGAATTATGGGTGTTATTTTGAAAGGTCTTTAGCCTTCTCTGCCAGAGTGCTGTTGTCACACCAAACTACAAATCCCATGATTCCATAGCATTGAGCCATGGCAGTTAAAAATAGTGTTAAACTGCACTGAGCCAAGTGGTGTTGAACTGTACTAATTCCACAATGTAGATATACTCTTGATTGTGCTTAGAATTTTCTAGTGCCTTAAAATTCAGTTTTCTGGCACAAAACCTATGCAACTCCAAAGGTGTCATGGTATTTTAAGTGATATAAAAGTACTACAATTGTGAAGTGTAGATTTCTTCCAGTGAGGACCTTCTTTATTTTTGCAGGCTTCCCTAGTCTTAAATTTGTAATTTATAGAAGTGTTTCTGGATTTTTAGAAGCTGTTGAATTTTTAGTGGTGCTGGAAATTTTATTATTTTTTATCCTCTGCTGGTGGTTTTATATTGTAGTTAGACATTATGGTTTTAATTTTACACTGTAATTGGTTTATTTTATTGTAAGCCACCCAGATATCTTTGGTAGTAATTGTGTGCAGTCATTTATGACTGCAAACAATTACATCTTAAAATTTCAAAATAGAACACCACTTGCACTATAAAACTCTGATCCACATCATTCTGCCCTGTTTCTGCAGCAAACTTGATTTATTTTTTGCTTAGGTGGCCTCTTTTTTCTGGTAGTAATTGCATTTTTATTTCTTTGTAATCTACACTAGAAAGGTCGATTAGCCTAGGAAAAATATACATTTCAGTCATAAATAACAAAACCTAATTATTGGGAGTATCTGTAGTTCAGTATTACAGGAGATATTTAATATGTGGAAGGTGTTGGGTTCAGTCTCTGATATCTCCAGTTAGGAGATATCTCCCGAAACCATGGAGAATCCTGCCAGCCAGTGTTGACATACTGAGCTACAAAGCCAATGATTTGGCTTAACATAAAGTAGCTACCTTATTAATATGTCATTGTAATTTAGGGGAGATAGGGTGGGTTAGAAATTATTCATTCATTCATTTATTTATTTTTGCTAACTACCATCAAGTTGATTTCAATTCATGCCAACCCTATAGATGAAATACCTCCAATTCACTCTAGCATCATGTCCTGGCCAGGTCTTGTAGATTTAGGTCCATGGCTTTCTTGATTAGAGTCTATCCATCTGTAATGGTTGTGTGGTCTTCCTCTTTTCCTACTATCTTCTACCTTACCAAGCATTATTGTTTTTTCAACTAGGTTATATCTTCTCATGATATGCCCAAAATACAAATATCTTAGGGTACATTTACAATGTAGTACCTTTTCACACAGCCCTTTCGGGCTGTGCCATTGCAGCAACAATCGCTGGCGGAAGGGAAGGCGCGTGTGCCCTTCCTCCTTACCCCATCACATGGTGGGGAGGACAGGTTGTGTTGACACCCTGTCCTCATCAGATGGGAGAAAGGGTGGCAATGTGTGGCTGACCCATTGCCCATTCCTCCATCATTTGGGGAAAAGGGGAGGAAAGTGCAGATAGCTCCATCAGAGCTTCCAAAAATACAGTTTCCTCCCTGTCGTGGTGGAGGAAATGCCTTTCAGAGCTTCCACCCCACTTTGGGAGGAATGTGGGTGAGGCCTGTCATGCATTGTGTGATGACATACAGCAGGCCCCATCTTTGTTGTGAAACTTAGTGGCAAAACGGAACAAAAATGTCCCATGTGAAGAGGTGGTAAGTGCAGTTTGACAGCATTCATTCTATAATGTAGCTGTATCCTGGATTTTGTAGACTTGGCACCAATGAGCTATAAATGAGGCAAGATTTGAACAAGAAATTTCCAGGTTTGCAGTTTCAACTCGTTACTTATACAGTAACCTCATCTGGATATATATCTTTGGTTATGCATAAGTCTTACTGAAAATGAGACATCTCTTTCTTTTCTGATCCTTCTTGACATTGCTGCAGGGCATGAGCTGCAATCCTTGCTTCGCTTGTGGTCTGATCTGAACTCTCTGGCACAGGTGTTCCCAAAAACCCAGGGTCCTTGAGGCCAGGAGACATCAAGATGTCACGAAAGCTACTCTCGAGACTCTGACTGCTTAATTTGTTTTTGTTCAAGCTGTCACTAGAAAAGTATAATAAGCATTATAATGCTGAATCTGACACAAGGCCCTGATGTGCATGTTGGCAAAGCGACACCAGCTTATTACTGTAAGTCACTTCACTACAGGAAGGTTACTGTATCTCTGGAATGATCCTTAGCCTTATCGGATGAGTGGGAGTGTTGCCATGGGATGCCTTGAGATCTTTACAAATTCCACAGGAGTGCAGGTTGACCTGGACTGCAAGTGAACACTGCAATCTGGGGCAAGGAGGGCATTCACATGTCATTGCCTATCATGTCATAGTTGAAGCTGCTAATGACTTCAGACGACCTAGGTTGCTTCTGACTCAGCCTGAAGATGATGTGGTCATGGACCTTTAGTCCTACACAAATGACCTTTGTCAGGAACAGCTGTTGATTAGAAACTCATAGACTGATACACAGAGGATTCAAGAAAACTTAAATCTACCCCTCCCTCCATTTACAGTATATTTTAAATGTGGACTGTACTAGTCTTGAAGACACCCGGAAGCAGTATCTCACTATACAGCACATTTCTAGGTAAATCTGAACCAAAGTAAGCTCTGCTGAATCCAGTTTGCCTTGGAATAATTAGGAATAATTGCTTCCTTATGGTGTAAACATATACCTGGGATATAGTGACACTGAATACAATAATTGTCTTGAGCTATTCCCATTGAACAGTCTTGATTTATCCCCAGTTGTCCTACTCTTTAAACTGCTTTTAAAATATCCTAATTTCTCTTTCCTTATTTATTTATTTATTTCATACATTTGTATCCCGTTCTTCTCACTCCGGGGGGGGGGGGGCGGCTCAGGGTGGCTTCACAAATGGCAGTCATTAGAGGCCAAAACAGTTATAAAAACAATACAATTAAAAACATCAATTATAAAAACATAATTTAAAAATTGCACAACTCTAAATCATAGTTCGGGGTCCGTTCATTATCAGTCACATAAATAGTCATTATTATTATTGCTGCATTTGCTCCTTGAATGCCTGGTCCCACAGCCATGTTTTGAGTTTTTCCAAAAGGATAAAAGGAAGGGGGCTGACCTGATTTCATTAGGAAGGGAGTTCCACAGATGACGGGTTACTACTGAGAAGGTCCTGTCTTTCATCCCCCACCAATCATGCTTGCAAGGGTGGTGGGATCGAGAGCCGGGCCTCCCCCGATCTTAACCTCCAAAGTGGATCATAGAGGGAGATACGTTTCCTCCTCCCTCTTTCACCCCTATGTAGTTTGCATACAATCAACTCACTGAATAGAGATGTTCCTTGGACATGTGTGGGCCAATTTGGATCTGTGAAATGTTGGAGAGTATGTTCAGTGGGATTTATTTTTAAATAGGTATGAATAACATTGTTAAGCAAATAATGTATTTTAGAATATTATTTTACTACAATTATGTGTGTCCAAGGGATCATGGGCAATTTTGAGATGAATTCAGGAGAAGAATTTGTATCATAAGTTTTCATAGACAGAGGATGTATCTACATTGTAGAATTAACACAGTTTATCTGCTAGGCTAAAGTGGCAGGCTAAAACCTAGAATCTCAATCAGTGGCTGAGACTAGACGAGAGACTCCCTCCTGTGCACACAGAAGACTAGGCAACTTGGAAGGCACTGAACAGACTGCGCTCTGGCACCACGAGATGCAGAGCCAACCTTAAGAAATGAGAGTACAAACCAGAGTCCACAGCATGCGAGTGTGGAGAAGAGCAAACCACAGACCACCTACTACAATACAGTCTGAGCTCTGCCACATGTACAATGGAGGAACTTCTTGAAGCAACACCAGAGGCACTCCAAGTGGCCAGCTACTAATCAAAGGACATTTAGTATAATGCCAAGTTTTTAAAACTTTGTATGTGTATTCCTATACATTACAACTTGTACCCTTGGTTCACTTCTGACACGACAGATAAATAAATAAATAAATAAATAAACAAACATGCTAGGTTCAATTCTAATTTTGACAAACTCTTAATCCTTCTTTGCCAAAGAGTGCTTGTGCCTCACAAAACTACAAATCCTAGGATCCCATAACATTGAGTCATCGCAGTTAAAGTGGCTTTAACCTGTATTAATTCTACAGTGTAGATGCACCCAGTCTACTTCTTCAGCTGCATGTAGTAAACTAGTGACTAAAAGTGTATGCTTTTGAGCAGACTAGCTTTAGAAATGCAAAACTTGTGAATATGATGAAGTGACAAGTTCGATTTTAAGGATGTTGGTAAGGGCCAAAGAAGGGAGGAAAGACATCCCATAAAACCAGGGTGAGTGGAAAAATATATGAATGACAGGGAAATTATTGGAATGTGGTAAAGTGTGTTGTCGAAGGCTTTCATGGCCGGGATCACAGGGTTGTTGTATGTCTTTCGGGCTGTGTGGCCATGTTCCAGAAGCATTCTCTCCTGACGTTTCGCCCACATCTATGGCAGGCATCCTCAGAGGTTGTGAGGTATGGATAAACTAAGTAAGGAAAGGAAAGAATATATATCTGTGTCCAAGGTGTGGCAAGAGTCCTTTGTCACTGGGAGCCAGCATTAATGTTTCTGTTAATCACCCTAATTAGCATTGGAGATGTTTTGTCCCTTGCCTGGGGGCATCCTTTGTTCAGTCAAGCCTTCATTGTGTTGGTTCCCATCTACTGTTTTGATTTTGGAGTTTTGTAATACTGGTAGCCAGATTTTGTTCATTTTCATGGTTTCTTCCTTTCTGTTAAAGTTGTCCACATGCTTGTGGATTTCAATGGCTTCTCTGTGTAGTCTGACATGATAGTTGTTGGAATGGTCCAGCATTTTTGTGTTCTCAAATAGTATCCTGTGTCCAGGCTGGTTCATCAAATGCTCTGCTATGGCTGATTTCTCTGGTTGAATTAGTCTGCAGTGCCTTTCATGTTCTTTGACTCTTGTTTGGGCGCTGCGTTTGGTGGTCCCTATGTAGACTTGTCCACAGCTGCATGGTATCCGGTAGACTCCTGCAGAAGAGAGAGGATCCCTCTTGTCCTTCGCTGACCGTAGCATTTGTTGGATTTTCTTCGTGGGTCTGTAGATAGTTTGTAGGTTGTGCTTCTTCATCAGCTTCCCTATGCAGTCAGTAGTTCCCTTGATGTATGGTAAGAACACCTTTCCTCTGGGTGGATCTTTGTCTTGACTCTCATGGCTTGTTCTTGCCCTTGCAGCTCTTCTGATGTCTGTGGTGGAGTATCCATTGGCCTGTAGAGCCCAGTTTAGGTGGTTGAGTTCACCTTGGAGGAGGTGAGGTTCGCAGATTCTTTGTGCACGGTCTGTCAGGGCTTTGATTGTGCTCCTTTTTTGACTTGGGTGATGGTTGGAGTTTTTATGAAGGTATCTATCTGTGTGTGTAGGTTTTCTGTAAACTGTGTGGCCCAATTGTTGATTGGGTTTGCGGATGACCAGAACATCTAGAAATGGCAGTTTTCCTTCCTTTTCTTTTTCCATGGTGAATTGGATGTTTGGGTGGATGCTGTTAAGATGGTCCAGGAACTTGCTGAGTTCTTCCTCTCCATGGCTCCAAATTGTGAAGGTGTCATCTACGTATCTGAACCAAACAGTTGGCTTTTTTGGTGCTGTTTCTAGGGCCTGTTTTTCAAAGTATTCCATATAGAAATTTGCTACTACTGGGCTGAGAGGGCTCCCCATGGCCACTCCATCCTTCTGTTCATAGAATCCAGTGTCCCACTGAAAGTAGCTAGTGGTGAGGCAATGGTGAAACAGGGCTGTGATGTCTTCTGGGAAGTTTTGTTTGATTAGTGTGAGGGTGTCAGCTACTGGGACTTTGGTAAAAAGGGACACCACATCAAAGCACCAAGGACATCCTGATCAGCTTTGATGTGGTGTGGTGCAGCTGTGGACAAGTCTACATAGGGACCACCAAACGCAGCGCCCAAACAAGAGTCAAAGAACATGAAAGGCACTGCAGACTAATTCAACCAGAGAAATCAGCCATAGCAGAGCATTTGATGAACCAGCCTGGACACAGGATACTATTTGAGAACACAAAAATGCTGGACCATTCCAACAACTATCATGTCAGACTACACAGAGAAGCCATTGAAATCCACAAGCATGTGGACAACTTTAACAGAAAGGAAGAAACCATGAAAATGAACAAAATCTGGCTACCAGTATTACAAAACTCCAAAATCAAAACAGTAGATGGGAACCAACACAATGAAGGCTTGACTGAACAAAGGATGCCCCCAGGCAAGGGACAAAACATCTCCAATGCTAATTAGGGTGATTAACAGAAACATTAATGCTGGCTCCCAGTGACAAAGGACTCTTGCCACACCTTGGACACAGATATATATTCTTTCCTTTCCTTACTTAGTTTATCCATACCTCACAACCTCTGAGGATGCCTGCCATAGATGTGGGCGAAACGTCAGGAGAGAATGCTTCTGGAACATGGCCACACAGCCCGAAAGACATACAACAACCCTGTGGTAAAGTGGTTGCTCGGAACCAGATAGGAGATATGAAAAACTGGTCCAGAGCATCCTCAATTGGCTGGGGTGTTAGTGTTATAATAATGGGCAGTATGCTAGGAAATCATTGTCTCTTTTCAGCCCACTTTCAATGGATATATTCCAATTCTGCTGTTTCTCTTTCCAATTTTCCTTTGTAGTGATTTTGTTTGCTTATTTTGCTCAAGGGCAGCTATTCTGAAGTCAGACATGGAATGGCCAGGAGTGTTCTGGAACTGGTTTTTGTTTATTCCTATTCCTAATGTCAGTCAGATTTAGGTCCGTCTGGTACAGAGACTGGCCTGTTTTACCATTATAGAATGCTGAAGGGCATTTGAGCATGAGTAGCAGCAGAAATGAGATATGAACATATGACCCATTGACAGACCCCACCTGGACATGAAAAGCGCCTTAAATGTATATTTAAATGTATAATTATGTATGTTTTTAATGTATACTCTTAATTTTATTTTAATTTTAATCTCGATGGATTTTTAAATCTGATGCAAACTGTTTTTTGATGTATATGTTTGTATTGTAAGCTGCCCTGAGTCCCCTGATGGGTGAGAAGGGCGGGGTAGAAGTGATGTAATAATAATGGTTGACAGAGGATGGCATATATCACATTAAAGGGTGAGCAAGTGAAAGTATTTCTATTACCATGTTTCTCCTAAAAATAAGACATCTCCCAAAAATAAGACCCAAGGAAGGTGCATGCGGTGCGAAGGAGAAGGAGATAAAGGTGTGCGCCTTTCCCGCCTCCTCACTTGCCTCGTGCGTGCCTTTCCCTCCTCTATACTCCTAGACATAATGTGATTAGGACCTGTGGTGACAGTTTTTAGTAGATGTGCGGGCATAGTTAGCATCTGAGTTTGTGGCAAGGTCTTGTACTCATCTCTCTATCCATGCCATATGTCCTTTAGCAGCCGAGGCTATCTGTAGGCAAGCACTAGCCTGCCACCAAAAGCCTAACTATGTAAAATGTGGCTACTATGTTAAACGTGGCATTCCAAGAGAATCTTCACTTTCAAGCTATTTGTAGTTGGAGAATAAGTATCTATTTTATGTTTGATGGGAACATATTCTACATCCAATTTTCTCCTCATTCTATATAGCAATCCTTTGATTTCCCATACCCCTAATAATATATTCCAACAGTTCTTATTACTAGATTATTTTTCAGCTTTTTTCATATAGAACACTCCATAGCTCCTTTAGGCTTCATTTAAGTTGCAATGTAAGCTTGTGCTGAATCTATGGATTTTTAGATAAATCCACTTTATTGGATTTTGGTGCTATGGAATATATCCAATTGATTTATTCAGTCTTGCATTGTTGATGCCAGGTGCCAAATTACATTTGATTTTTAAATGTTTTTATAGAAAGATCAGTGAGTAGTTAAGAAGAAAGTCCTTCATAGGAAAACTCATTTTCCTTTCATTAGTCTATCTGGGGGGGAAACCCAGGCCGACATTTAACTTGTTTTGATGATTGTGACAAAACTTACGTTTAAAATGATTACGTTGCATGTTATTATCACCAGAAATCATTCCAAACTATTAGAAGTTCCACATTTTACAGATTTGGATCTCCATTGTACCAATGAGCATATGGTGGAAGAGTTCTCATTGGCATCACCATGTTCTCATTTGCCACCTTCTCTGGATTCCCAGCATTCCTACATTGAGCCAGAAGTTCTGAAGGGGGATTTTTTTTAATTTCTTAGAAATATAACAAATATATCCAAGTAATTAAAAGAACTTTACTGAAAGATAATACACTACATACCAAACAAGAGGTTCTGCATATACAACTCCATCCTGATTTGAGGTATATATAAAATCCACCACAGTGTCAAAATATTACATCAAATAGGATACTGGGTCAATATACAATACAGGATTGGGTAGAGGGCACATCATTGTATTCTTGTATGCTTTGTCAGTTGTTCTGCTATATATATATCTGGAGTGTTCTCCACAGTTGAAAGTCCTGGAACTTTACACGAACTCCCAGTTCACAGGGACTATACTGGCTGCATTCAGTTAAACACACAGGGATTCTTCTTTTTGACTTCCTATTCCTCAGGGAAATGTCAGAAATGATCTTGATGGAAATGGAGAGGCTGAGGGCAGAGGGGCTGCATGTGGTTCTGTTCTCCTTCAGCATTATCACTGAATATGGCACTGGTGGGTGCAATGTCTCCATGGGTTTTAAATCTCTAAAATAATGCATGTATGTGATGTTAGATTTGCTAATTCTTGAATCTGAGATATACAGGGTGCTTGAAAAAGAACTCCCTAGTTTTAAGTATAATTACAATAAAACTAGGGAGTTCTTTTTCAAACACCCTGTATTTATTGTAATCCTTGATATACATAACTGGGAAAATAAAGAGCATAATATACATTTAAAAGGAAACAAATTATGTACAACCAACCCTCTTCTTTTCCACAGTGGGATGTTCTCAGGAATCAGACATGCAGCAAATTTACTGTTCCAATAAATAGTAAAAAAATAACTAAAACAAAACCAAATACTGTACAAGCATGCTAAATGAAAAATGTATTTGTTTGAAAGTGCTCTGACAACCAAAGCATCTCTATAAATAAATATTACAAGTGTTAAAACATATTGCCTAGTTATACCCCAATTTGGAAAAGTTTTCAAGATAACTTTCAGTAACTCCAGGTCAAAATGGCCACCTGCTAGCTGTTGTCCAAAAATATAATATTTCTTGTAGCCAGTCCAGATGCAGTTATAATTTGTAACCTGCTGTTTTCCCCATTTTTATTAGTAGAAAAAATATTGAAAAGTAAAGGGAGGAACATGTGTACTCTTTGAAAACCCCACAGATTTAGAAAATGATCAAAGATGTTTTTTCTACTTACCGCAATTCCTCTAGAGTTTTGTTGTTCATGCCCCAACACTTTTTGGTTTAGCTCTTTGGAGACATTTTCATACCCTACAAATGTCCTGATTTGGCAGATGTCCTGATTAATCCTGCATTATGACATTTTAAAGTATCTCGGGGCATAACTGCACTGAACAAGTAATGTGAACTGAAGAATATAGTATTTAAATGATGCACGGCACAAACACATGCAGGAACACACATTAGATACTTAAATTGAAATATTCAAATTCACAGAATACTCTAAAACAGGGCCTGTAACGAGCATCAACATGTGTTGGAGTAAGATGCATTGCAAAATCAAACCACTTAAGGCAGTGGTTCTCAACCTGGAGTCCCCAGATATTTTTGGCCTTCAGCTCCCAGAAATCCTAACAGCTGGTAAACTGGCTGGGATTTCTGGGAGTTGTAGGCCTGCCAAAAACATCTGGGGACCCCAGGTTGAGAACCACTGACTTAAGGGATGGGAACTTCAGTTATCCGCACATATATGTCACAGTGGGAGGAGTTTTAAAAAACCCAAATCCTCCATGGCCATGAAACCATGGGTACTGTGGATCTTAGAACCTAATTGCTGACATATGAGTACCGCCAAGGCCTCAAACCTGTTCTTGAGCTTGATGTGTGATCAGCTGCATGACTGTTTCACTTTTGCCTCTGCCACTTTTATCCCTTATTGCTTGGTCAGTGTAGATATGTCCCCAGTTTCTTTCATTTCCTTCCTCTTTCCTCCTTTTTGTCCACAGCTACTCAGTTCCAAGTGCAAAAGCATTTTGCACTCAATTAACTCAACTGGAGCTGACTGACGATACTGCAATGTTGCAAGGCCACATGTATCCTGGTTTTCATGGGTGAAATGTTGGTTATGTATTTTTAAACCTCATGCGTTTCAAGAAAAGCTGGGTAAAAATATAGAATCCATTTGATAGTCTATTCCAATTAAATGCGGCACCAATAAAGGGAGTCTAAAACAGGAACCAGAGTGTTACTACCTTAAACTTCACTGATAGAGCAAGTCACATTGTTTTGTCAAGAAAGTTACCCTCACATTAACACCAGTGGCTCTTTATCTGTTCCTTTTTTGAAATAAGGTAAGGTTCAGCTATATCCTCAGGGTATCTCCCCCCACCACAATGCAGTAAGTCTTTTTGATAATGCCAAAAAGTGAAACTTTATGAGTTCTGTGTTCCTGATTCTATTTTTTGATAAGTAAGAAATTGCCATTGTTGTGGTGAGGTTTCTGCATGAAAGAATGTGAACACTTTGATTTGGGCCTCCACTTTTATCGGTGACTTTAATCAGTATACAGTGTAAGGTTTTCTCTGACATTTGTAGCAGCATTCCTGAGATTGATGTTGCCGCCCATTATTATACAGGAGAACATTTGATACTAAAGGTTCCCAGAGCTCCCATCAGCTTTCTGTAGTATGTCTGCTCTCTTGACATTTAATGTCCCTAAAGCTTGATATGGTCTGATAACTTCAGTGAGTTGTGTGCTTGGGGAAGGGGGTGATGGTAAAGGAAAGAGCTGAGATATCTCTACTGTTCCATTGAGATTATCACTATCGGCATTCACAGTCCTTAATTTTGTCATAGCTTTATTCATTTTTTAAAAATCAAATACAAATGAAATACCTTATGCTGTTAAAATAAATCCATCTGTGAAAACACAGATTAGGAAAAAATGCTTAGAAGTGAAATAAATTGGTCCTGCAAAAATATTTCCCAAAACACAGATTAGTATTTTGTTGTCTTTATTGAAGTCCTACAAGCTGCTCTGGAAATACATTGTATTAAATATAAGGGTATACATGCATTTATTCAGAATCAAAGACCTAACTGAAGCTGCTAGTTCTAACCAGAATTGACTCACTGAATCAACTTCTGAATGGTAAATCAACAGATATTTAATCCCATTGATTTCAGTAGGTCTACTCTAGTAGACTAGCTTAGTTGATTATTGTTTATATCTCCAGACTTTAAGGAGCCTTTCCCTGTAAAGAAAGACCCTTAGTATCTGTGGGGGATATGTTTTGGCTGAACTGTGATAAGCTGAAGGAAGATTTAATATGGGGGCATATTTTTAGACTGAACATCCTTATCTCCCCTGCAATAGCTGTAAGTGCATCTACATTGTAAAATTAATGCAGTTTGATGCCACTTTAACTGCTATGTTTCAATGCTATGGAATCCTGGAGTTTTTAATTTGATAAGCCACCAATATTTGGCAGAGAAGGCTTATAAAACTATAGTCCTTGTGATTCTATAACAATGGGCCATGGCAGTTAAAGCAGGGTTAAACTGCATTAATTCTACAGTGTGGGTGGGAAGATACCAGTCTTTTCTAGGATTTAGATTCCCTGAAGGAATAAGATACCACCTGATCTTGGAAGCTCTGCATGGTCATCCCTAGATGAGAGACCATCGAAGGTGTAGGCTATACTTCAAAGGAGTGCAATGGCAAGCAACCTATAAATATTCATTGCCTAAATACCTCCTGTGAAACTCATAAGGTCACCATATACCATCAGGTAACCCAGTGATTCCCCAAGTGGGTGCTACCGCCCCCTGGGGGGCAGTGGAGTGATCCGAGGGGCGGTGATGGGCACAAGGGCATTTGGGGTGAGTGGTGCCTACGTTGTGTGCTGGCGTCAGAGCAATGGTGGAGCAGCCAATCTGGTTCCCACCATCTGCCCTTTTCGTGAAGGGAAGTGAAGGAAGGCCGGGTGAGAAGAAGGCGGGGCTGGGTTGGGCCTTGAAGGTAGGCCCGTGCTCTCCAGGAGGCTGCCTCCCGCCGGGTGGGTGTTTCCCCACACCTCTCCTCCCTCCAGTGCTTCGCTGGCAGGCCAGCGGGGAAGGCTGCAGGTGGCAGCCAGGCGAAGAGCAAGACGTGCCAAGTCAGGGCCCAGGGAGCCCCGTTGCTTCACCTGCTGCTTGGGACAGGGCCAGCCCCCTCCAGCCTCGCCAGTGCCCCGCCACCCGGCACCGTCCCCTCTTGGCTCCCCCTCGGCCACGTCCAGCTCGCCATGGATCCTTCCATTCCTTCCTTCCCGTATGAGCCCCGTCAGGAAAAGCGGGGAGGGAACGCAATGGGGCCCCTTCGGGGCTCGATGTTCTGCTTCCAAACGGGCAGCGAAGGACCCACCTTTCCACCAAGATGCCTTTCCCGCCTTCGTGCCAGAGCAGACCTTTCCAACAGGAAGGGAAATGGTTGAATCCTGTTTACTTCCCAAGTTTGTTGTCCAGGCTGCGAGAGGGCGACTCGGGTCAAGAGGAGAGGGAGAAGGGGGGCCTCCGCAGAAGGGTTGACTCCTTAGACCAGGCATGGCAAACTTGGGCCCTCCAGGGGTTTTGCACTTCAAATCCCACCATTCCTAACAACCTCAGCCACCCTTATGGCTGCCTACAAGATTTTGAAGCTGCAAGGCTATTCAGTGCTAATCAAGCTGGTCAATTACAACATTCACACCTGTCTCAGGCAGACAAGAGTCTTTTTCTCCTACCCTGTTCCACAAACAGGCCCTATTAGTATTATTGTGTTGTTGAAGGCTTTCATGGCCGGGATCACAGGGATGTTGTATGTTTTCCAGGCTGTATGACCATGTTCCAGAAGTATTCTCTCCTGATGTTTTGCCCACATCTATGGCAGGCATCCTCACAGGTTGTGAGGTATGGAGAAACTAAGCAAGGAAAGTTTATATATCTGTGGAGGTTCCTGGGTGGGGGGGGGGGGAAGAACTCTTGTCTGTTGGAGGCCAGTGTGAATGTTGTAATTAATCACCTTTGTTAGTCTTAAATGGCTTTCCCAGCCTCACATGCTGGTCTGGGGGAATCCTTTGTTCAGAGTCATTTATTTATTTATTTCGTGTCAAAAGCATTGTACAACAAATACATTTCAAATAATGGAAATAAAAAAAAAGAAATCACAAGCAACTAAATAGTTTTGGACCAAAAGCGGGCAACAGCAACCGCATTGTCTGTAGCTTTAAGCAACTCCTCTTCCGTGCATGAGGCAGGGCATTGTGGGCAAGCATACATATGCTGAGTTGTTTGTCCACAGTCACACAAGGTGGAGGATTCCTCCAGGTAGTGCCACCTTGCCAAGTTGTCTTTTGATCTGCCCACTCCACTTCTGAGTCTGTTCAGGGACTTCCAAGTTGCCCATTCTTGGTTTGCCCCTGGAGGAAGACCCTCTTGGGGGGCCATCCAGTTGGAATTGCCAGGTTTAGCTGCCCAGAGGGACACCCTTGCTGTTGCTGGAGGAACATCAAGAGGAGTGGTGGTTCTCATGAAGCCCTTCCTTGATTTGAGTCTGGTGGGAGGAGGCTGATAGTCATGCAGTGGGTGGCTTTCACAATGTTCGACCTTTTTTCTCTCACCGTTAGCAGCAACTTCCCGTCGCACGTCAGGAGGGGCAATGCCAGCTAACTTGTAAAGTTTATCAACAGGTGTAGGTTTAAGGCATCCTGTGATGATTCTGCATGTTTCATTCAGTGCTATGTCCACCTGCTTTGCATGGGCAGACTTGTGCCAAACAGGACAGGCATACTCTGCAGTTGAGAAAGACAAGGCCAGGGCTGAGGTTCTTATTACTTGTGGGTCTGCACCCCATGTGCTGCCAGTCAGTTTCCGCAGGATGTTATTGCGTGCAGCTACTTTGTTCTTGGTGTTCGTGCAGTGTTTCCTATATGTTAGTGTTTGATCTAAGGTGACACCAAGGTATTTAGGATGGAAACAGTGTTTGAGCTCTTGGCCTTCCCAAGTAACTTTAAGTTTCCTGTTGGCTTCGCGGTTACGTAGGTGGAAAGCACACACTTGTGTCTTGGCAGGGTTAGGCTTCAGGTGGTTCTCTTTGTAGTAGCTGGAGAGATCTTTCAAGGCATTGGTGAGTTGCTTTTCAACTGTTTCAAAATCTTTTGCTTGTGTTGTAAGGCCAAGGTCATCAGCATATATAAAGCTCTTTGTGAGTGGTGGTTGTGGCTGATCGTTCGTGAAGATATTAAATAAGGTTGGTGCTAGAACGCTGCCTTGGGGTAAACCATTCTTTTGCCTCCTCCATCTGCTTTTCTGGCCCTGAAACTCCACATAGAAGCTTCGGTTTTCTAAGAGGGTCTGGACAGTTTTTGTAAAGTCAAAGTCCCGGGTGATATGGTAGACTTTATGCAGCATTTTTCTATGTTGCACCGTGTCATAGGCTGCCATAAGGTCCACAAAGACTGTTCCCGTAATGCAGCCTTTCTCATAGCCTTCCTCGATATGTTCATTCAGATGAAGAATTTGACCTGTACAGTTTTTCCCTGGTCTGAAACCTGCTTGTTGTGCAATAAGCTTGGGTTCGATAACAGGTCCTAGTCGATTTAATAGCATCCACTCATAGACTTTATATAGATGACATAAGAGGGAGATTGGTCGATAGTTCCTGGCATTGGAGGCATCTTTACCAGGTTTTAAAATGGCAATTATCTTAGTTTTCCTCCATGCTCTGGGAATCTGTTTGTGTGCCAGGCATTGATTGTAGAATTTCAAAAGCCAGTTTTCAGCTTTGGCCCCAAAGTGTTTGATTTGCTCCATCATCAGGTCATCTAGGCCAGGTGTTTTACCAGTCTTACATCGCTTGATGGCTTCTCTGAGTTCTTTCAGGGGGACACGGAAAGAGCCTCCCCGAAGATTGAGTGAATTCAGTCGGGCGTCCCCTGGGCAACGTTTCTTGTAAGCGACTGATTTTTCCACCCCAAAAGCATTGGATGTATGTTCAGAGTCATTAGCTCCCCTGATTGATTCCTGTCTGGAATTCTTCTGTTTTCTACACATCAGATTCCTGGTGTCCAGGTGGAATCTCCTTTCCTGTAGTTTGAAGCCATTGTTCCACATCCTAGTCTGCAGGGCAGCAGAAAACAAGCTTGCTCCCTCCTCCCTATGACTTCCCCTCACATATTTGTACATGGCTATCATGTCTCCTCTCAGCCTTCTCTTCTGCAGGCTAAACATGCACAGCTCTTTAAGCTGCTTTCTGAGTCCACACTGCCCTATACCCCCGTTCAATGTTTTGTGCTAAATTTGCAAATATAGTAATTCCTACATAACATTACCATGTATTGAACTGCTTTTTCTATTGATTTGTTGTAAAACATGATGTTTTGGTGCTTAATTTGTAAATTGGTAGCAGCATACCAGGTTCATCCTTCTCATTAAGATGATTTCAAATGTTTTAACTTTTTTGTATTACCTTTCTATTCTGAGTTCAAAAAATAGTTTCATAATTTCAAACTTCATAATTTCAAAAGTTCTAATTTACAATTTTCTTTACTATATTTTACAAAAAAGGTAGAAACATTAATACATATATCTTTCTGTTTAATTGCTATTAAAATTAAAAAAATAATTTCCAGGGGCGCTGAGTAATATTTTTTTCTGGAAAGGGGCGGTAGGCCAAATAAGTTTGGTAACCACTGAGGTAACCTGTAAATACATAGAACAGTCTTTCAAAACATATTACCATAATTGTGCAGATGGCTGCTGGGACAGATAAAATACATTTATAATATATACAATAACAAAAGGATTAGGTGACAGACAGTAAGAAAATAGTTGAACTCAGTGGGAGATTTAATTGGATGGCCTCCAGTATCTCTCCAAGCTCTAAGATTGTGTGATATATCATGTACACCAGAAGCATGTACACAGTAGAAAAAGATTTTGTCTTTTTCTAAAGTCTTCCTCCTCAGGAATACTCATACAGGTTGATCATCTCTTTCCCAGAGTTCCAAAATACTCCAAAAGCCAAAATTCTCCAGATGAGTGGTTGAGATAGTGGCACCTTTGCTTTCTGATGGTTCAATGAATAGAAACTTTGTTCGTGTACACAATTATTACAAATATGGTATAAAATTACCTTCTGGTTATATGTCTAGGCTATATATGAACCATACATGATTTTTTTGTTTAGACTTGTATTCCACCTCCAAGATATCCCATTATATAATTATATGCAAATACAAATATTCCAAAATCTGGAAAAAAATCAGAAATTAGTAATACTTCTAGTTCCAAATATTACGATAAGATATATTCTTCTTGTATTGGCATTCCAATAAACATTAAAAAACCTTTAGATTAATACTTTTTGTATCACAGTGTGTACTCTATGTATGCTCTGATACCGAAGTGATCATCTTCCTGTATCAAATAATCTGGATACACAGTAGTATGTGCAAATGGCTTGCATTTTATGCTTGTCAGATCTTTAGTGTCAAGAATATTATTAGCTGCATCTGTATCCCTTCCTTCTCTCCAAGGAACTCATGGTAGTGTTTATAACACCTCTGAAAAGTAGGTTAGGCTAAAAAATGGTAATTTGCCTAAAGATTTCAGAGGTCTTTGTAGCTAAGTAGAAATCTGAATCTCAGTTCCCTATAGTAAGATTTGGGATTTTATTTTACCATTCTGTGCACTTATTTTCACATTGTAAAAGGTCATTGAATCAGGTCAGATTTTGCTTATTGCATAATGCATAAATAGATGGTAGGATTATAGTGTAGCAGCTTGTAAGATTGTAAGATTTGCTGTATTTTCTTTTTCCTAGTTTGTCTCTAAAGATGGTGGGCTGTTACAGTCATTTTGCTTGTGTCTTGAGGGTTCACCATGGGCTCATGGGTCACTGATTTCATTTATCTAGCTCATCACAATGTGCAGTGACAGCAAAGTCACCCACTGTGCATTCTTCCACCTGAGCAAATTGCAAGCAAAAGCAGCATAGGTGTTTTGCCTGGGGAAAGTTGTCCCTAAGCAGCAACTGGATTACAGTATTTTGGTACAATGCTGTACATAGGTCTACCTTTTGAAAAGTGCTCAGAACTTTCAGTTGGCTCAAAGCAAGATTGTTAGTTGGGGTTGGCCGTGGGAGCTTACAACTCCTTTCTTGCAACAATGCCATGGCTGTTTGTCCAGTACTAGGAACAACTTAAACTGTTATGAATGACAAAAAACCTGTGTGGCTCAGATCCAGGAAATTTGAAGAACTATATCTCTCATATACATTAAACATTCCTAAGACAGAATTCAACAACAACAACAACAACAACAACAACAACAACAACAACAACCACAAATACCATCTGCCTGCGACAAAGAACTAGTGGGATCACAAGCCGGAAAAAGTTACAGAGAATGAGCATGTCAAGCTACTCTGGGACTTCCGAATTCAGACAGACAGGGTTTTGGAGAACAATACTCCTGACCTCACAATCGTGTTAAAAGACAAAGTATGGATTGTTGATGTTGCAATCCCAGGTGATGGCAGGATTGAGGAGAAACAACTGGAAAAGTTGACACGATATGAGGATCTAAAGATCAAACTACAAAGACTCTGGCACAAGCCAGTCAAGATGGTCCTAGTGGTGATCGGCACACTGGGTGCAGCGCCTAAAGGCCTTGGCCTGCACTTAAACACAATTGGCGCTGACAAAATTACCATCTGCCAGCTGCAGAAGGTCACCTTACTGGGATCTGCACACATTATTCACCGATACATCACATTAATAATAATAATAATAATTTTTTATTAATTATACACCTCTTCCTATGGCTTGAAGCAGGGTACAACATGGTTAAAACAGACAAACACATCATCATTAAAATACATATATCAAAATACACACAATAAAGACTAACTCAAGTGGGCTTATTAACAAAAGACCCTCCTCATAAACATATAGCTGAGTAACTTATTAGCAGAAATGTGACTCAGCACCAGTAGCCAAATGTGATAAAAAGAAGAAAAAGTCACAGAGCAATGTTATCTCTTCCTTAGGAGGCTTTTCTTTATAGCAAAATAATATGGTTGCGCTATTTAGAAAAACAAGGTTTCCATAACTCAAAGTTCTTTATATTTCCTTCTTTGCTTCCACACTGGGCTTCTTTCTCATGCAGATAAACAGCTTTGCTCTCACAACGCATTTACACAGGAGTTTCACACAATAGCTTTACACACAGCAGCCTTCACACTGGAGCTTCACACATCAGACCATCTCACACTAGGACTTTCACACACTGAGGCTTCTCTCACACTCCTCAGGATGACACTAGCTTTGGCCCACTAACTCTAACAGACTTTGGCCTATTCACTTTCCTCAAGATGACACTAGCTTTGGCCCACTAACTCTAACAAGTTTTGGCCTACTCACTCTCCTCAGGGCGACGCTCCCTTATTTAACTCTTTCAGATCTTGACTCACATTTTTGTAATTAAAAATATCTAGTTAATTTTTAATATTTCTGACAATTAATATAATAAAATGCAGTTTACAATCACAGTTTAAAATCGACCAGGTAGTATTTTGAATATAGCTCTTCTGGCAGGTCACTCCACAGTCTTGGGGCAGTGATGAAAAAGTTCTCTGAAGGACTCCAAAATTGTCCACATGGATAGCTGAGATAGTGATTCCTGCATTCTCTAATGATTCAATGTCTATTGTTTGTTGTCCCATGCATAAAATGATTTAATATAGTGTATATAATTACTGACCCAATAAAAGTGAAAAACCATGAATAAAGAAATTTCTATTGTCTTATCTAAGAGAACAACTTTCTAAGAATTTCAAGATATTCTACCATGACTTTATGGTTAGCTTCCATGGGAAACTGACCACAGTAGCTTTGGAGGGCCTTGAGATTCCCACAGAGATGTGCTGTTTATTTATTTACTTGATGTATAACTTGCCTTTCTCCCCATGGATACTGAAGGCAGCTAGGTTCTCTAGTACCAGAGAAAGTTGACCATAGAGTCACACTTGAGGACCTAGAGATTTTGAGAGAGAAGGTTTTAGTCAAATTCATGAATAATCAAATCCCATAAAAGTCAAAACCACAAATGTGGAGGGATGATTGCATATGAAACATACAAGAATTTCATGTTCAGACTTGAGTCCTATCTCCAAGGTATCTCATTATGTCAGTACATGCAAATACAGGCATTCCAAAATCTGGAAAAAAAATCCAAAAAATAGCTGAACACAAACATTCTAGATAAGGGATACTCAACCTGTTTTTGAGGGAGAGTTTTACTTCCCTCCCAGGCATATTTGATGGGGGAAAGGGAATAGACTCTTTTCAATAGCTGCTAATAGAATACAATGTGCTACTGGCAAGTGAAAACTTTTCTATTCCCACAGACCTTTAGGAATTGATTGTGATCAACTTTTAGTTGATTTTTGTTTGTTTGTTTTAATGGAATTTAAAATGGTTTTTAATTCTGTTGATTATTTAATTGTGTGTTAACTTTTATATGTTTCATTGACATCTTTGCATTTTACTTTCTATTTATTTTACTTTTTTGCAAGCTGATTGAGTCCTGGACTGGGATTTACAATATTATGGAAGATAGTAGTGGTAATGGGCTTCTCTGTGTGGGCATTGGTGGAGGAAACTGCATGTCCAACCAATCTCTTGTTCTCCTTCCAGGTCATGTGGGTATCTATGTCATGTCAGAATAGGGAGTCTGTGAGACCAGGAAGAAGCTTTTAAACTGTTTATTTATTTATGTTTATAGCACTGTGCCATTTTGTTTTTACTAATTGATATGTGATTATTGTCTGTGTTATATCATGTATTGTATTTGTTTATTTTTTTGCAACCTGCCCCAAGTCCTGTTGGGGAAGGGGGCGGGATATAAAGATTATTATTATTATTACCACCATATTATTATTAGACAGGACAACAACAAGATAGTGAGATACAAAGGAGAGAAAAGGCTTGTTTCCTTTTCCCGATTGCATCCCTCCTGATGCACCCAGGAGTTAAGAGAAGAGAGAGGGGTTACATTTCTGGGATTGAGAGAAGATAATAATAATAATAATAATAATAATAATAATAATAATAATAATAATAATAACAACAACAACAACAACAACAACAACAACAACTTTATTTTTATACCCTGCCCCATCTCCCCGGAGGGACTCGGGGTGGCTTACATGGGGCCTTGCCCGATACAACAATCAAATAACAATAACAGAGCAAAACACAATTATCCCAATAAAAACATCAGATAAAGATTTAATCTGGAGATGGAGAGAAAGTGATAATTCTTCTTATAATTCAATAGTAATCTGTGTTTGGGGAAATTTGGGAAGGTTGTAAAATTTGCTTATTTTGAAGAATTCTTTGAAAACCTTCAGCTTCATTTTTTAACATGACTTGGGAGAACTTCATGACAGCTATAATCCAAATCTCTTTTGGCTGTGAAGGCCAAGGATAAGAAGGATTCAGAGACAGAAATGCTCCACCCAACAAAGGCAAACTAAACTGTTCAAAGTAGCATATAGCCTAAGGGACTTTGAGGAAATCATATACAAAAAGGTCATTTTTTTTGTCAAAGAATCTCATTCAGTGACTAAATTGGTTCTGCAGATAATGACAATAATTTATCCATGATTTTTAAAGACTTAACTGGGGTTCTTTGAGACTTTTGAAATGGAGTAGGTATAAATTAACATACATTCAAACATGCAGCCAAATTTACTAACAAATAAATGCAAAGAGGAGCAGGTTCATTCCTGTTAACAACAATTCCAGGTTGTTCATGTATAATATTACAAATAGCTGAAAAGTATGAAACTGCATGTGGCTACTTTACATTACTGATTTCAAACTTGGAGTTCTCCAGGTGTTTCAAACTTCTACTCCCTGAAGATTTAATCAGCATGGCTAATTATGAGAGATTCTGGGAACTGAAGGTCAAAACATTTGGAGCATCAAGGATTGGGAACCATGTTCTACATGTATCAGGGCTTAAACGTTTCCACACAGTACCCCCTTTAGCCCAATAATTTTTTATGTGATCTCGAGTATGTAGGTATATAAAATAGGTATAAAATCAAACATTTACTGACAACAAGTCAGCATTTGAAAAGCTTGCTAAACAAACTGATTTTTTTAATGAAGTACAGTGATACCTTAAGAGTTTAATTTGTTCTGTAACCAAGCTCTTAACTCAAAATGCTCTTATCTCAAAGAGAATTTTCCCATTAAAATGCATTGACATTTTCCTATGGAAATGCATTAAAATGCTATTAGTATTGATTCATTCAGGCCCCCCCAACCCCCCCCCCCCCTATTTTTATGTGTTTTAAATAAGAAAATGTCTTTTATAAATAATAAATAATTTATAAATGTGCGTTCACAAGAAGCAATACAAATGAAATATCAACTTTAAAATGATAGAAGCAGAAAGTTGTGGCGCAGTGGTAGAAGCATAAAGTTGTGGCAAGGAAGCACAAAGAGAAGAGGCAGAAGCATCTTTTTTTCATACTGTACTCATTTCAGCCTCCGTCCCTCTCTTGCTCTCTCTCTCTCTCAGTTCATGAAGCCAAACATACAAGGAATAAAAACCATGTAAAATCAACTAACCCGAAGTTACTGAAAGCGGACAAGAGCAAAGCAAACAGCAATCTCCCAAAGTGGACAAGGGCATTTGGCACGGAGGCTGCTCCCTTGAAGCCCTAAAGCCCTGTACTCTCACGCTTGTGCCCCCTCTGATGTTAGGTCTTAACTCAAAATGCTGCTCTTATGTCAAGGTAAAACCCAGGTCAAGCAACAGCTCTTAACTCAAAACACTCTTAAGTCGGACACTCTTAAGACAGGTTCCATTGTATAGCTTCTGCAGAATACACTATAAGCTAAGCACTGCACAACAGATTTGTGTAAATGCCTAAAACAGCCACTGGGAGATGTTCAGAAATTTTTTTACTGTTGCCAAATTGAAGACCCCATTTGGGGTCAAGACCCACAGTTTAAGATGCAGCATTCTATATGATACATAGAAAATAGAATAATGGTATTAGAACATCAATGACCTCGTCACACAGCTCCAAATAAGCATCCTAGGATGCTTAGAGCCAGCATCAGGGACAGAACCCTACTGCAGCCATCAGCCGATGTCCCCTATGTCTCTGTTCCCAGTCTCCCCCAACTGGAGTAAAAGCATCTAGTGATGCTTTCCCCGGTAACACGGGAGGCATCCTGGGTTGCGTTGGCTCCAGTGGAGCAGCTCAGAGTCTCCCTGAGAGGATGACACTTTCCCCATATGATGGGGAAAATTTCATGAGATGGAGCTGCATGCGGGGCAACACATTCACGCCATGGCTCCCTCTTTCCTCCCTGGTCTTTATAATAAGGTCACAAGCAGCAGGGCTTGAATCCCAATAAATGAATTTTAAATGCTTTTTGTGGATTTTTCATTTTTACAGAAAGTTATATACACTATTGTGTCTGCAGTAAGGTCATTTTTTTGCTCAAAAAATGTACCCCTTCCCTACTTCACAACTCCTTTTTTTTCAGAAGAGAGATGAAAAAAACTAATGTTTTTGGTTGAAAATTGCATAAATTGTCAGTATCTTCTACATTCCTACCATTGTCTGCTTTTCAGGCCTTTCAGGCTTCAAAATAGGCTACTTGGAATGCCCATAAATCTGGAAGTAGCTGAAATACAGTGGAATGTGAAACCTATATAAAAAAAACTTCCTTGGGAGGGCAGCAGGTTACTCTTATGCACCATAAAAATAGGGCAATCCAGATGGGAAGGTTAGAGGATCATAGTAACAACCTTATATGGTCATATTTAAATGCTTTGCCTACATCTAATATATGTGATATTTGGCAGAGGGGTGTGTACAAAAAAGGTTTTTTGTAAATGGTTGATTTATTTGCTCAGACAATTTAGAGACAGCTTTCCCATTACAATGAATTCTGAAAGGCCAGAGGCAGGTGTCTTAATTCAAGTAAAAACATGGATGGAGTAACACCCTTCATACAAATCCGCTCCTTGTAAACATAATTAGTAAGGCTTCTACCTATTCCTGAATCATTGTTATTGAGAGGGTTCAAACTGAAAAACATCCCTATCAACATGCTAGTGAATTAAAAAGCTTTTAGCAGAAGGTACAGTCAAATTAATCGAGCAATTGCCATGCAGCAGGGGTTGGGGGGTTAGGATTCCAATATAACAGAAAGAAATTAACTATTAAACAAACAATTACAATGTGCAATAATAAAAATGCAAAACAATGACCATCAATAGCACAACAAAATGTGCATGTGTGTCGCATTGCAAGCAGTAAAGTAGGATCTCCAATTAATGGGAAATTATACATTTTGCTTTGACTTTGGATCAGTGCTTTTGGCAAAGTGGCAACTTCCCTTTGCACAGATCACCCTAAATAAATAAGGATGTTTATTTCATCTTCTTCAGCCATTTTAAATAGCACATGAAACAACAGTGGAGGGGTCATAGCTTAGTGGCAGAGCAAAGACTTTGCATACAGAAGGTTCCACTTTCCATTCCCAGTATCTCCAGGGAGGGCCAAATGCTGCCAGCCTTTGTTTTTAAAAATGTTAATAGCAGCAGCTATTGGGTAGTATGGTCATTATCAGAAGAACTCCAACTGTTCCTTATGAATGACAATAGTTTTAAATGTTCTATATTGTGCTTCAGATTTTTCAAAATGGAGGCTATAGCCAAGAAATCAAATATTTCTTCTATTTTTTTCTTTGCTTCCCAATTTAAATCTGGATTTCAATTTTTTAACCTAACTCCAGTTGGTTGTCCCAACTAGAATAGATCCACAAAATCAATGGAATATAATTGTTTATCAAGTTTCCATTGATTCCTTGGATCTACTGTAGTTGGGACTAACAATTAGATTTAGGTTATTGCGGTAACCAATACATGTAAATACTTACCTATGCTCTCAGGTTGCCTGATAGACCAGGACATGACCATTATATATGGCATACATAACATGTTCTCTTTCCTCAGAACAAACTACTAGAACCCATTGGGCTCAATATAATGCCCACTGGGAAGCCTAACTCTTCCATTAGACAGACTGAAACTGTCTCCTCAGATGGCAGATAGTAGCACAAGGCATTGAAGAGGAGAGCTGAGTTGCATAACCTGTTTACTTAAATTGATCTTCCCCTTCATATTGAGCAAATAGTGCTTTTTTATTGTAGAGATTTGATTGGCTGCCCAGTCAGCTTTTGTTCATAGAATGAAAGAGTGCTGCCACCAAGAGCAGTGACATCTTCTTATATCAAATTATCTTTTACCAGCCCTGATCACTTCATTTTTCATTCTTTTGTCCTGTCCCCGCAACTTTGTAGTGGATTCAACCTATATATTCTTATATTAATTTAAATTTCATTAAATTCAGCAGGATCTACAGAGCAGACAATGTGAGGTGCCCATTTCTATCTAGCTTTTTTGAGGAAGAGATACAAGTGCAACTATTTCCTCTGCTGGTAGATGCAAACTTTAGTTGCTTTGTCCAGGCAACCTTGAGCAGCTCCATTCACTCAGAAAGTCAATAATTGACTGCCACTAATGCACTTGTGTAATGAATGGTTAAAGAGACACATTTGGCTTTAATGGACCTTTTACTTTTGCAGTGAAAGATTTCCAGACTAGAGATTTACCTGTGGCATCTGGCGCAGCACCTGCCTCTAATGGAAAGCTACAACTCTCTTTTAAAAAAGTGTTTCTTCCTCCCATGAATGCCCTTGTAGATCTATTGGTTTCACCTGTCCCTATTAAGAAGTTTGTTCTCTCAAATCTCATTAAGTAGCCACTTGTGTGTCAAAATTCCTTATGCACACCTGCAATCTTGAAACTTTTCATGAAGGATAACCTTGTGCTGTGAAAAGAAGGTGGCTTTTTCATGTGAAATAACCTTCTGGCTACTGAAGGTACATTTATGTTATACATGGAATGTGTCTATATGAAGAATCTGACTATAAGATACTGGCCGTAAAGTAATTATTTCTAAGGTTATAAACTATTTAAAGTTTTCATAGTTGATTTATTAAATTGGCAGATGAATTGATTTTACATCTAAATATATTTGTATATTTATACAGCTAGAGTGGGTCTTGTGAAGGAAATGATAAGATAACCTAAAAAGCATTAACAAAGTTGAAGCATTTTTAGAGATTATTGCATTCACTGAATGTTTGGAATATGCAGATAGCATAGAGAGAATAGAGACAGGTTCCAGCACCAGAAAAAAAGAAGTACAGTTCAATGTGTTTCAGAAAAAAGTATTCTTCAAAACTAAAAAGATGCACATGGGCATTGAAACAATTGGGTCAAGTAAGCCTTGGGTAAGGAGACTATTTGATGATTCCTTCTCAAATGCATCCATGGTGAATTCCCCCTCCACTGGCTTCTGCTTTTCTTTTTGAGTTTGGTGGACAAACTTAAAGATCAATATGCTTTTTAAAATTTGTTATTGGTAGCAAGTGAGGCAGTTTTCCTCTCTTTCTTTCTTTCTTTCTTTCTTTCTTTCTTTCTTTCTTTCTTTCTGTTGTTGTTCACACATGTTCAGAAGAGGATTCTGGAGGCAGCTGCTGTTTACATTGCCTACTGTAGTCAAGCACAGGTAACTATCTGTGATGACCCATGGGCCTTGTAGTCCTGCTCAGGACATTGTAATTCCTGATGAAGATGAAAACTTGGGTTTTTTACCTTCCCAGTCTGAACTGGATTCCTCTCTGCCAGATCTTTCCCAGGCAGATCTGGGAACCTTGCACCTGCAAGAAAGTTGTCTCCCAGAAGTATGTCAAACAAGCCCAGAGCCTACTTCTCCCGTATTCTTGCGCCGGGAGTTTTGTAAACAACAGAGAAGTTTGGATTCAGCTTCGCGCAGGAGTGCGAGGATTGCAGCTAAGAATGTGGCCAATTAAGACTGCTTCTCGTGAGAATCTTTGGGGAGTCTCACATCTGGTCTCAGAGTTAGCTTTCGGTTCTGATTCCCAGAGAACTGCTTCGGCGGGAAGCTAGACTCTATTTAGGTGTTTTACCCGCGTAGTAACTTCGCGGAGTCAATTCGTCAGCCTGTCACGACCCAGGCGGCAGAGGCACCAATAACCATACCCAGAGGCCAGAATCTAACTAATATCTTTATTGAAGGAATATATAAAGTTAATAAAAACAAGTATAGAAAATAGTCCAGAATTAGACCCTTCAGGAAAGGTCAGAATTAGTCCAAAAAAGCAATGTCCAATAAGAAATATTAAGGTCCAAAGTTGTAATCCAATAACCGAAACACTCACTTTGCCAAACAAAGTGAGGGGAGATGACAAGGTCCTTTAGTCCATAAAACTTGAACGTGGCTAGGAAATAACTTGATACTTGAAACAAGGCTTGAACGTGGAACAAGGTAACTAAGAACAAGAACAAGGTCCGTGGAATAACTTGGTAAAATCCGTGAAACAAGGCAAGGATTAATCCTGGGAAACAAGGCAAAGTCCGTAGATAAACAAAGGCTGGGAAGCAAGGCGAAGGCTGGATGGCAAGGCAAGGCTTGAGCAGGAGCGAGGCTTGAATCGGAGCGCGCTGTCCAGACACAACTCGCTCCGTAGGCTGACGAATTGACTCCGCGAAGTTGCTACGCGGGCAAAACACCTATATAGAGTCCAACTTTCTCACCAAAGCGGTTCTCTGGGAATCAGAAACGAAAGCTAAACTCTGAGACCAGATGTTAAACTCCTTAAAGATTCTCACGAGAACCAATGTTAATTGGCAACATTCTTAGCTGCTATCCTCGCACTCCTGCGCGAAGCTGAATCCAAACTTCTCTGTTGTTTACAAAACTCCCGGCGCAAGAACACGGGAGAAGTAGGCTCTGGGGTTGTTTGACATACTTCTGGGGCACAACTTTCTTGCAGGTGCAAGGTTTCCAGATCTGCCTGGGAAGGATCTGGCTGAGAGGAATCCAGTTCAGACTGGGAAGGTAAAAAACCCAAGTTTTCATCTTCATCAGGAATTACAATGTCCTGAGCAGGACTACAAGGCCCATGGTTCATCACACTATCCCCCTCCTCAGGGCCCCTCCCAAACTGGGGTCCTCTCCCCGAGGCGCGAGGTCGCGGTTTGGTGGGATAGGTCAGATGGAAGCGACGGGTTAGATCAGGAGCATGGACTGTGGAGGCGTCTTCCCAAGAGCGTTCCTCAGGCCCAAAACCCACCCAGTCAATGAGATATTGTAGGCGGCGGCGATGAAAGCGAGAATCCAAAATGTCCTCAACCTCGAACTCCTCCTCCCCATTCATCAAAACAGGAGGGGGGGCCGGTTGGTCTGTATCAGGACGCACACCATCCGCCGGAAGGAGCAGGGAACGGTGGAACACTGGGTGAATGCGCATTGAACGCGGAAGTTGGAGTTTGAAAGTCACGGGGTTTAATTGCGCCACCACTGGATAGGGGCCAATGAAGCGGGCATCTAACTTCCGGCATGGGCGGTGGGAGGGCAGAAAGCGAGTGGACAGAAAAACCCGATCTCCTACCTTGATTTCGGGGCCCGGCTGGCGGTGTTTGTCAGCGTGGCGTTTATAGTCCTCCTTGGCTTGGTCCAGTTGCTGGAGCAAAAGTTGTTGCACCGCTGTGAGTTCCTGCAGCCAATCCTCTGCTGCGGGAACTTCTGAAGTTTCAATGACAGGGGGAAAGAAACGTGGATGGAAACCGTAGTTTGCAAAGAACGGCGTTTCTTTTGTAGAAGCTTGAACTCCATTATTGTAGGCAAACTCAGACAGTGGTAACAGAGAAGCCCAATTGTCCTGTTGGTAGTTTACATAACAGCGAAGATACTGCTCCAAAGTGGCATTGGTGCGCTCCGTTTGCCCATCTGTTTGGGGATGATGAGCTGAAGATAAGCGAGAGTCTATGCCCAGTAGTTTTTGTAGTGCCTTCCAAAAACGAGAGGTGAATTGAGATCCACGGTCTGTGACTAAACTCTTGGGCAATCCATGTAGTCTGAAAACATGCTGAAGAAATAGATCCGCAGTTTCTTTGGCCGTGGGGAGGCCTTCGCAGGGAATGAAATGGGCTAACTTGGTGAATAGGTCCACCACCACTAAGATCGTGGTGAATCCACAGGAAGGTGGTAGGTCAGTGATGAAATCCGCGGAAATTATTTCCCATGGGCGAGATGGGGTAGGAAGGGGGTGCAAAAGCCCTGAGGGCTTCTCCCTTCGTATCTTGGAGCGCTGGCATACTGGGCAGGTGTTGACATATTTTTCCACATCCTTGCGGATCTTGGGCCACCAAAAATCTCTTAGGATCAAATGCATGGTTTTAAATAGTCCGAAGTGTCCTGCTGGTTTGCAGTCATGACACAGACGAAGCGCTTTTTCCCTGCCCGGTCCGGGTGGGATATAAACATGATTTCTATAGCAGAGCAGCCCATCTTTAAGCGAAAAGGGAAAATGCAGACCTTGGCGAAGTTGGTCCTGCGCCCAGGCATCTGCTTGCTGACTAGCCCTGATTTCTTGAGCACAGATGGGTCCTGGAGTAGGGGAAGTTGAACCAATGGGACTGGATTTGGTGTTCCCCACTGTGAGCGTGGCAAAGTTCTCAGGTTGTAGCAGTTGGGATTCAAAGGTCTCCTTGCGTCCTGCAGCGTATTCCGGTTTACGTGACAGGGCGTCTGCTTGCTTGGTTTGAGCTGGGGTCACATAATGGATCTGGAAGTTGAAACGTTCAAAGAATAAAGCCCAACGTTGCTGCCTCTGATTTAGTTTGCGGGCAGTTCTTAGATGTTCTAGATTACGATGATCAGTGTGGACTTCAATGGGGAATTTGGCCCCTTCTAGCCAATGTCTCCAAGTTTCAAAGGCTGCCTTTATGGCCAGTAGTTCTTTTTCCCAAATGGTGTAATTCCTCTCTGGTGTGGTTAGTTGACGAGAATAAAAGGCACAGGGGTGGAGGTGATCTCCCACCGGTTGTAAGAGTACAGCCCCAATTGCCACATCAGAGGCGTCCGCTTGCACCACAAAAGGGGTTCCAGGATTTGGGTGCTGTAGAATTGGCTGGGAGGTGAATAGTTTCTTCAGTTGCTGGAACCCTTTCTCTGCTTGATCAGTCCAGCGGAAAGGCTGCTTTCCACGGATGCAGCTAGTGATGGGGTCGGACCAGCGGGCAAAATCTGGAATGAACTTGCGGTAGTAGTTCGCGAACCCCAAGAAACGCTGCACCTCTTTCTTGTTAGTTGGCGCCCGCCATTCCAATACTGCTGAAACTTTGGCTGGATCCATGGAAAGCCCTAGAGGCGAGATGCGGTAGCCAAGGAAATCTACCTCTTGTAGATCAAAAGCGCATTTTTCTAGCTTGGCATAAAGTCCATGATCCCGCAGTCGTTGCAACACCATTTTGACGTGGTTCTCATGTTCTGATTGTGATCTGGAAAACACCAAAAAATCGTCCAGGTAGATTATCAAGAATCTGTCTAGATAGTCCTGAAAAATATCGTTGACAAAATGCTGGAACGTTGCGGGAGCTCCGCATAAACCGAAATTCATAACTCGGGACTCGAATAATCCGAATTTAGTCTGGAAGGCGGTCTTCCACTCGTCCCCTTCTCTGATGCGAACTAGATTATAAGCCCCCCGAAGATCCAGCTTGGTGTAGACCTTGGCTCCTCGAAGTCGGTCCAGTAGATCCGAGATTAAGGGCAGGGGATAGCTGTTCCGCTTGGTGATATTGTTCAATGCTCTGTAGTCCACCACCAAGCGTAATTCCCCTGACTTCTTCTTCACAAACATCACTGGGGAGGCGGCTGGGGATTGAGAGGGTCTGATGAACCCCTTGCGAAGGTTTGTCTCTAAGAATTCCCTGAGAGCTTCTTGCTCTGGTTCAGTCAGGGAGTAGAGATGCCCTCGCGGGATCGGGGCCCCCTCCACCAAGTCAATGGCACAGTCATAAGGTCTATGTGGGGGTAATTTTTCGGCTTCTTTCTCATTGAATACATCCCAATACTCGGAGTACTTCTTTGGCAAGGTGATGATGGGCTCGGAGTCTGTGGCATGGCATACCTTGGCTACGAGGCAATGGTTTTGGCAGTACGGTGAAGCAAACTGCAGTTCTCTGTTGGACCAGGAGATGTTAGGGTCGTGGAGTGTCAGCCATGGAATTCCCAAAATCACAGGGAAATGGGGAACCTCGGTAACAAAGAAGGAAATCTCTTCCATATGTTCCCTTATCCACATCCTGGTGGGTTCCGACCACTGGCTTACGGGGCCCGTCTTGAGGGGACGGCCGTCTATGGCTTGCACCACACGGGCATTCTTGAAATCATGATATTGTAATCCCAGAGAGTCGGCATACTCTCTATCGATGAAATTGTTGGTAGCTCCAGAGTCTATCATGGCGTGGATCATGACGGGTCCCCTTTTTGCTGACCATAATGTGACCACGAGAAGGAACAGGACCCCGGTTGGCGGCTCTTGGATGGATTTTTTGACCGGGTTGGCGAGCCTCTCTACACCCGGTCGTTGGCTTCCCCCGCCGGCTGTGTGCCAGTCGGCTCAGACGCCTTCGACTCCGTGGAGGACGCCGCCGCAAGACGGGCGGCAGGCTTCCCTTTGGCTGGGCACTCTCTGGCGAAGTGGCCCCCGTTCCCGCAGTACCAGCAGAGGTTCAAGCGTTGACGACGGGCCTTCTCGGCGGCATCTAGTCTGGGACGCACATTGCCCAACTGCATCGGCACCTCCTCGCCTCCTCTGGGGTATGGGGTTGGCGGCGGGGGTCTCCACACCGGACGTGGCTGAACACTGGCGGGAGCGGGGGGTTTTGCCCCGGCTCTACCGCCCTGGCCTCGAACCCATTGTTTCCTGTTGGCAATCATGACTTCAGCCCGTAAACATTGATCAATGAGCGCCTCGAGGGTCTGGGGAGGATCCACCTTGGAGATTTCTTCCAGCATTTCAATGTTGAGACCCTCCCGAAGTTGTCCTCTGAGGGCTACATCGTTCCAGCCGGTGTTGTGGGCCAGCACGCGGAACTCGGCTATGTACTGAGACATGGGTCTGTCTCCTTGAAGGAGGCGCCGGAGTTTGTGACCGGCTGCCTCCAAATTGTCCTCGATTCCCCAGGTCTCCTTAAGGTGATCCAAGAAGCGTTGTGCTGAACTTAGGTGGGGGGAGGCTTGATCAAACAGGGCCGTCGCCCAGCTAGCCGCTGGTCCGTCTAGAAGACTGTAGACCCACGCCACCTTGATGTCTTCTTGGGGAAACTCGGCATCACGGGCCTCTAGATAAGCTTGACATTGGCGGCGGAAAACATGAACCTTAGCAGCTTCTCCAGAAAACTTGGTAGGCAACGCCATGGCCGGGAGGCGAACTCCGCGCTCCCTCAACCCTTTTATTTCTCCATCCTGCGCGTTGAGTCTGTCACGGATGCGGTCCACTTCGTCCTTGCTGATGGTGTAGCTGAGCGGCTGTCCAGCCGGCGCGGCTCCGGTAGACATCCTGGCCTCGGTTAGTTGGTGCTTATGGGCGGCGGAGTCAAACTGTCACGACCCAGGCGGCAGAGGCACCAATAACCATACCCAGAGGCCAGAATCTAACTAATATCTTTATTGAAGGAATATATAAAGTTAATAAAAACAAGTATAGAAAATAGTCCAGAATTAGACCCTTCAGGAAAGGTCAGAATTAGTCCAAAAAAGCAATGTCCAATAAGAAATATTAAGGTCCAAAGTTGTAATCCAATAACCGAAACACTCACTTTGCCAAACAAAGTGAGGGGAGATGACAAGGTCCTTTAGTCCATAAAACTTGAACGTGGCTAGGAAATAACTTGATACTTGAAACAAGGCTTGAACGTGGAACAAGGTAACTAAGAACAAGAACAAGGTCCGTGGAATAACTTGGTAAAATCCGTGAAACAAGGCAAGGATTAATCCTGGGAAACAAGGCAAAGTCCGTAGATAAACAAAGGCTGGGAAGCAAGGCGAAGGCTGGATGGCAAGGCAAGGCTTGAGCAGGAGCGAGGCTTGAATCGGAGCGCGCTGTCCAGACACAACTCGCTCCGTAGGCTGACGAATTGACTCCGCGAAGTTGCTACGCGGGCAAAACACCTATATAGAGTCCAACTTTCTCACCAAAGCGGTTCTCTGGGAATCAGAAACGAAAGCTAAACTCTGAGACCAGATGTTAAACTCCTTAAAGATTCTCACGAGAACCAATGTTAATTGGCAACATTCTTAGCTGCTATCCTCGCACTCCTGCGCGAAGCTGAATCCAAACTTCTCTGTTGTTTACAAAACTCCCGGCGCAAGAACACGGGAGAAGTAGGCTCTGGGGTTGTTTGACATACTTCTGGGGCACAACTTTCTTGCAGGTGCAAGGTTTCCAGATCTGCCTGGGAAGGATCTGGCTGAGAGGAATCCAGTTCAGACTGGGAAGGTAAAAAACCCAAGTTTTCATCTTCATCAGGAATTACAATGTCCTGAGCAGGACTACAAGGCCCATGGTTCATCACACAGCCTACGGAGCGAGTTGTGTCTGGACAGCGCGCTCCGGTTCAAGCCTCGCTCCTGCTCAAGCCTTGCCTTGCTATCCAGCCTTCGCCTTGCTTCCCAGCCTTTGTTTATCTACGGACTTTGCCTTGTTTCCCAGGATCAATCCTTGCCTTGTTCCACGGATTTATCAAGTTATTCCACGGACCTTGTTCTTGTTCTTAGTTACCTTGTTCCACGTTCAAGCCTTGTTTCAAGTATCAAGTTATTTCCTAGCCTCGCTCAAGTTTCATGGACTAAAGGACCTTGTCATCTCCCCTCACTTTGCTTGGCAAAGTGAGTGTTTCGGTTATTGGATTACAACTTTGGACCTTAATATTTCTTATTGGACATTGCTTTTTTGGACTAATTCTGACCTTTCCTGGAAGGTCTAATTCTGGACTATTTTCTACACTTGTTTTTATTAACTTTATATATTCCTACAATAAAGATATTAGATAGATTCTGGCCTCTGTGTATGGTTATTGGTGCTCTGCAGCCTGGGTCGTGACAGTTTGACTCCGCCACCCTAAGCACCAATTAACCTCGGCCAGAATGTCTACCGGAACCGTACCTGGGCCGAGCGGCCAGCCGATTACCTACACCATCGACAAGGAAGAGGTGGACCGAATCCGTGATAAGCTCAATGCACAGGATGGAGAAATAAGGGGTTTGAAGGAACGCGGAGTTCGTCTTCCGGCCATGGCGTTGCCAACCAAGTTTACTGGAGAAGCTTCTAAGGTTCATGTCTTCCGTCGCCAATGTCAAGCTTATCTGGAGGCCCGTGCTGCCGAGTTTCCCCAAGAAGACATCAAAGTGGCATGGGTTTACAGTCTTCTAGACGGGCCAGCGGCCAGCTGGGCGACGGCACTGTTCGACCAAGCCTCTCCACACCTAAGATCAGCGCAACACTTCTTGGACCACCTCAAGGAGACTTGGGGAATCGAGGACAATTTGGAGGCAGCCGGTCACAAACTCCGTCGCCTTTTCCAAGGAGACAGACCTATGTCTCAGTATATAGCCGAGTTCCGAGTGCTGGCCCACAACACCGGCTGGAACGATGTAGCCCTCAGGGGACAATTCCGGGAGGGTCTCAACATTGAAATGCTGGAAGAAATCTCCAAGGTGGATCCTCCCCAGACCCTCGAGGCACTCATTGATCAATGTTTACGGGCTGAAGTCATGATTGCCAACAGGAAACAGTGGGTTCGAGGCCAGGGCAGTAGAGCCGGGGCAAAACCCCCCGCTCCCGCCAGCGTTCAGCCACGTCCGGTGTGGAGACCCCCACCGCCAACCCCATACCCCAGAGGAGGCGAGGAGGTGCCGATGCAGTTGGGCAATGTGCGTCCCAGACTAGATGCCGCCGAGAAGGCCCGTCGTCAACGCTTAAACCTCTGCTGGTACTGCGGGAACGGGGGCCACTTCGCCAGAGAGTGCCCAGCCAAAGGGAAGCCTGCCGCCCGTCTTGCGGCGGCGTCCTCCACGGAGACGAAGGCGTCTGAGCCGACTGGCACACAGCCGGCGGGGGAAGCCAACGACCGGGTGTAGAGGGGCTCGCCAACCCGGTCAAAAAATCCATCCAAGAGCCGCCAACCGGGGTCCTGTTCCTTCTCGTGGTCACATTATGGTCAGCAAAAAGGGGACCCGTCATGATCCACGCCATGATAGACTCTGGAGCTACCAACAATTTCATCGATAGAGAGTATGCCGACTCTCTGGGATTACAATATCATGATTTCAAGAATGCCCGTGTGGTGCAAGCCATAGACGGCCGTCCCCTCAAGACGGGCCCCGTAAGTCAGTGGTCGGAACCCACCAGGATGTGGATAAGGGAACATATGGAAGAGATTTCCTTCTTTGTTACCGAGGTCCCCCATTTCCCTGTGATTTTGGGAATTCCATGGCTGACTCTCCACGACCCTAACATCTCCTGGTCCAACAGAGAACTGCAGTTTGCTTCACCGTACTGCCAAAACCATTGCCTCGTAGCCAAGGTATGCCATGCCACAGACACCGAGCCCATCATCACCTTGCCAAAGAAGTACTCCGAGTATTGGGATGTATTCAATGAGAAAGAAGCCGAAAAATTACCCCCACATAGACCTTATGACTGTGCCATTGACTTGGTGGAGGGGGCCCCGATCCCGCGAGGGCATCTCTACTCCCTGACTGAACCAGAGCAAGAAGCTCTCAGGGAATTCCTAGAGACAAACCTTCGCAAGGGATTCATCAGACCCTCTCAATCCCCAGCCGCCTCCCCAGTGATGTTTGTGAAGAAGAAGTCAGGGGAACTACGCTTGGTGGTGGACTACAGAGCATTGAACAATATCACCAAGCGGAACAGCTATCCCCTGCCTTTAATCTCGGATCTACTGGATCGGCTTCGAGGAGCCAAGGTTTACACCAAGCTGGATCTTCGGGGGGCTTACAACTTAGTTCGCATCAGGGAAGGGGACGAGTGGAAGACCGCCTTCCAGACCAAATTCGGATTATTTGAGTCCCGAGTTATGAATTTCGGTTTATGCGGAGCCCCCGCAACGTTCCAGCATTTTGTCAATGACATTTTTCAGGACTATCTAGACAGGTTCTTGATAATCTACCTGGACGATTTTTTGGTGTTTTCCAGATCACAATCAGAACATGAGAACCACGTCAAAATGGTGTTACAACGATTGCGGGATCATGGACTTTATGCCAAGCTGGAAAAATGCGCTTTTGATCTACAAGAGGTAGATTTCCTTGGTTACCGCATCTCGCCTCTAGGGCTTTCCATGGATCCAGCCAAAGTTTCAGCAGTATTGGAATGGCGGGCGCCAACTAACAAGAAAGAGGTGCAGCGTTTCTTGGGGTTCGCGAACTACTACCGCAAGTTCATTCCAGATTTTGCCCGCTGGTCCGACCCCATCACTAGCTGCATCCGTGGAAAGCAGCCTTTCCGCTGGACTGATCAAGCAGAGAAAGGGTTCCAGCAACTAAAGAAACTATTCACCTCCCAGCCAATTCTACAGCACCCAAATCCTGGAACCCCTTTTGTGGTGCAAGCGGACGCCTCTGATGTGGCAATTGGGGCTGTACTCTTACAACCGGTGGGAGATCACCTCCACCCCTGTGCCTTTTATTCTCGTCAACTAACCACACCAGAGAGGAATTACACCATTTGGGAAAAAGAACTACTGGCCATAAAGGCAGCCTTTGAAACTTGGAGACATTGGCTAGAAGGGGCCAAATTTCCCATTGAAGTCCACACTGATCATCGTAATCTAGAACATCTAAGAACTGCCCGCAAACTAAATCAGAGGCAGCAACGTTGGGCTTTATTCTTTGAACGTTTCAACTTCCAGATCCATTATGTGACCCCAGCCCAAACCAAGCAAGCAGACGCCCTGTCACGTAAACCGGAATACGCTGCAGGACGCAAGGAGACCTTTGAATCCCAACTGCTACAACCTGAGAACTTTGCCACGCTCACGGTGGGGAACACCAAATCCATTCCCATTGGTTCAACTTCCCCTACTCCAGGACCCATCTGTGCTCAAGAAATCAGGGCTAGTCAGCAAGCAGATGCCTGGGCGCAGGACCAACTTCGCCAAGGTCTGCATTTCCCCTTTTCGCTTAAAGATGGGCTGCTCTGCTATAGAAATCATGTCTATATCCCACCCGGACCGGGCAGGGAAAAAGCGCTTCGTCTGTGTCATGACTGCAAACCAGCAGGACACTTCGGACTATTTAAAACTATGCATTTGATCCTAAGGGATTTTTGGTGGCCCAAGATCCGCAAGGATGTGGAAAAATATGTCAACACCTGCCCAGTATGCCAGCGCTCCAAGATACGAAGGGAGAAGCCCTCAGGGCTTTTACACCCCCTTCCTACCCCATCTCGCCCATGGGAAATAATTTCCGCGGATTTCATCACTGACCTACCACCTTCCTGTGGATTCACCACGATCTTAGTGGTGGTGGACCTATTCACCAAGTTAGCCCATTTCATTCCCTGCGAAGGCCTCCCCACGGCCAAGGAAACTGCGGATCTATTTCTTCAACATGTCTTCAGACTACATGGATTGCCCAAGAGTTTAGTCACAGACCGTGGATCTCAATTCACCTCTCGTTTTTGGAAAGCACTACAAAAACTATTGGGCATAGACTCTCGCTTATCTTCAGCTCATCATCCCCAAACAGATGGGCAAACGGAGCGCACCAATGCCACTTTGGAGCAGTATCTTCGCTGTTATGTAAACTATCAACAGGACAATTGGGCTTCTCTGTTACCACTGTCTGAGTTTGCCTACAACAATGGAGTTCAAGCTTCTACAAAAGAAACGCCGTTCTTTGCAAACTACGGCTTCCATCCACGTTTCTTTCCCCCTGTCATTGAAACTTCAGAGGTTCCCGCAGCAGAGGATTGGCTGCAGGAACTCACAGCGGTGCAACAACTTTTGCTCCAGCAACTGGACCAAGCCAAGGAGGACTATAAACGCCACGCTGACAAACATCGCCAGCCGGGCCCCGAAATCAAGGTAGGAGATCGGGTTTTCCTGTCCACTCGCTTTCTGCCCTCCCACCGCCCTTGCCGGAAGTTAGATGCCCGTTTCATTGGCCCCTATCCAGTGGTGGCGCAATTAAACCCCGTGACTTTCAAACTCCAACTTCCGCGTTCAATGCGCATTCACCCAGTGTTTCACCGTTCCCTGCTCCTTCCGGCGGATGGTGTGCGTCCTGATACAGACCAACCGGCCCCCCCTCCTGTTTTGATGAATGGGGAGGAGGAGTTCGAGGTTGAGGACATTTTGGATTCTCGCTTTCACCGCCGCCGCCTACAATATCTCATTGACTGGGTGGGTTTTGGCCCTGAGGAACGCTCCTGGGAAGACGCCTCCACAGTCCATGCTCCTGATCTAACCCGTCGCTTTCATCAGACCTATCCCACCAAACCGCGACCTCGCGCCTCGGGGAGAGGGCCCCAGTTTGGGAGGGGCCTTGAGGAGGGGGATAGTGTGATGACCCATGGGCCTTGTAGTCCTGCTCAGGACATTGTAATTCCTGATGAAGATGAAAACTTGGGTTTTTTACCTTCCCAGTCTGAACTGGATTCCTCTCTGCCAGATCTTTCCCAGGCAGATCTGGGAACCTTGCACCTGCAAGAAAGTTGTCTCCCAGAAGTATGTCAAACAAGCCCAGAGCCTACTTCTCCCGTATTCTTGCGCCGGGAGTTTTGTAAACAACAGAGAAGTTTGGATTCAGCTTCGCGCAGGAGTGCGAGGATTGCAGCTAAGAATGTGGCCAATTAAGACTGCTTCTCGTGAGAATCTTTGGGGAGTCTCACATCTGGTCTCAGAGTTAGCTTTCGGTTCTGATTCCCAGAGAACTGCTTCGGCGGGAAGCTAGACTCTATTTAGGTGTTTTACCCGCGTAGTAACTTCGCGGAGTCAATTCGTCAGCCTACGGAGCGAGTTGTGTCTGGACAGCGCGCTCCGGTTCAAGCCTCGCTCCTGCTCAAGCCTTGCCTTGCTATCCAGCCTTCGCCTTGCTTCCCAGCCTTTGTTTATCTACGGACTTTGCCTTGTTTCCCAGGATCAATCCTTGCCTTGTTCCACGGATTTATCAAGTTATTCCACGGACCTTGTTCTTGTTCTTAGTTACCTTGTTCCACGTTCAAGCCTTGTTTCAAGTATCAAGTTATTTCCTAGCCTCGCTCAAGTTTCATGGACTAAAGGACCTTGTCATCTCCCCTCACTTTGCTTGGCAAAGTGAGTGTTTCGGTTATTGGATTACAACTTTGGACCTTAATATTTCTTATTGGACATTGCTTTTTTGGACTAATTCTGACCTTTCCTGGAAGGTCTAATTCTGGACTATTTTCTACACTTGTTTTTATTAACTTTATATATTCCTACAATAAAGATATTAGATAGATTCTGGCCTCTGTGTATGGTTATTGGTGCTCTGCAGCCTGGGTCGTGACACTATCATAGGATTGGTTAGAGCAAGCATGGGCAAACTTGGGCCTTCCAGGTGTTTTGGACTTCAACTCCCAGAAATCCCAGCCAGCTTATTGGCTGTTAGGAATTATGGGAGATGAAGTCGAAAACACCCGGAGGAATAAGGTTTGCCTATGGATTATTGCTTAGCTTAGTGCAGACATGCTGTTGCAGCCCAATAACAAAAGTCTGTGTTTTTTTAAGCTCTTCTGCTGATGCTGCTGAAACCATCTGGCTTCAAAGAGAAAAGGCAGGTTAGATAGGGATAAAACATTGTATAAGGTGATTCTTTCTGCAGATATTTTGCTAAATGAGCTATGCCATAAGTGCATGTTCATATAACCTTTTCCCTTATTGTTTTTCTCTGCCCACAAAAGTCTGAATAATTAATAGAGGGATGTATAAGCATTGCAATACTTGGGATGAATGGGTCAAAGCAGCCAAAATGGGGAGGGGGGATTTGTATCAGACAATAAATTCAGCAGAATAGAATTAACAGTGAGAAGAGATGTAACAAAAGCAGTCAAATGATATAGTGCAAATTCTGACCAAATTGATGAGACAAAACTCATCAATTTATTCAAGTTTATGCTCCAACTGAGGAAGCAAAAGAAGAAATTGAAAGATTCTGTGCTGGAGTGCAGGAGGCAATTGATCACACAAAAGAGGATTGAATGTTGGAATGAAAAGTAGGAAAATGAATAGAATAAAAGATTGACACAAAATTAGGCCTAGGATCAAGAAAAAAAGGAGAGTGATTGAATTTTGTGAGGCTTATAGTTTGTTAATTGCAAAAATATATTTCAAGAAAACAAAGAGGTGATTGTATACATGGATATTACATGATGGTGAATATAGAAGTCAAAGAATTTGTGCTGCTGGAAGCAAAGAAATGAGAATATACCCATGAGAAGTCTCGGGGCGGTTCCACCCAGGGCTTTAACCTGGGTGCAATAGGGTTTCTTAAACTGGATTGGGCCAGGGTTAAAGTCCACACACGTCCCCACAACATCTATGTTTTCCTGGGGGGGGGATGCCCAGATGCCCTGCTGGGCCTTCCGGCAGAACACCCAACCACAAAATATCCCACCCCCCAGAAAAGACTTTAAAAAGAAAATAACTTACAGAGTCACCATTAGGCCTCACAGCACACTTCCTGGAATGTACCAGTTAAGTGCGAGGAGGCTTGGGAGGCAAGATAGAATTTGCTTCCCCCTCTCTTCCTTGCATGTAATTGGTACATTCCAGGAAATGTGCTGCGAGGCCTAATGGCAGCCTGGTAAGTCTTGACCATTTTAGGACTTTTGTGGGGGGGGGGGGGTGGAAAGGGGGTGGGGGCCATCTCATATCTCTGGGCCCCAGGAGCCCAGAAGGTGTGATATGGCTGAATGGACAGGCTCCAGGGAAGTCTCAGGACTCCCCGTGGGTCTGTCCATACAGGACCCATAGCCCATTAGACCCGGGTCTAATGGTCTATCTAATTAATTTGGGATAAAGCAGGGTTTTCTTGCTTTGTCCTGAAGGAATTCATTTTTACGTGGGGCATCATTTGGATGCCCCACATAAAGATGTGGGAGAGTGCACATTTTAGGCATTGTCTGGATACACCCTCAGTCTCTCTGCAAAAACAAAAGTAAGTGGCAAAAACCATGAATTCCTAATTTCAAAAAATATTGAACTAACCATCATGCCAAAATTTAAGCTGAAAGACATCTCTGTAGAATTTAAAGATGATGTAAAAACAGATTTGCATTATTAAGCCAAACTAAGCAGAAACCAGAAGAAAGGAGGAATGCAAAATGGCACTCTTGAAACCAAAAAAAAAAAAAAAAAGGAAGCCTCAATGAAAACTCTTTCAACAGTTAAGAACAGGCAAAAAGCCAAAGTAAAAGGGAAGAGAAATTGAGTCAAAAGCTGGAATGTAACTCTTTAACCAATTGTGTGCAGGGATAAGGAGAGCTGTCCCTCTGGGCAACTAAACCAGGCAATTCCAAATGGATGGCTCCCCACGAGGGTCTACCTCCAGGGCAAACCAAGAATGGGCAACTTGGAAGTCCCTAAATAGATTGAGAAGCAGAGTGGGCAGATCAAAAGACAACCTGGCAAGATGGAACTACCTGGAGGAATCCTCCACCTTGTGTGACTGTGGAGCAGATCAAACAACTCCTCATATGTATGCTTGCCCACAATGCCCTGCCTCATGCACGGAGGAGTTGTTTAAAGCTATGGACAATGTGATTGCTGTTGCCCACTTTTGGTCTAAAACTATTTAGCTGTTTGTGATTCCTTTATATTATTGCTTTTAAACTTATTTGTTATGCAATGCTTTTGACACGAAATAAATAAATAAGGAGAACTACCATCAATGTAGGGAAAGAGAAGATGACAATTAAAGAAAGGAAGAACAGACAATCTCTTCCACAACAACTGAGAAATCAAAGGGAAATTTAAACCAAGAGTGAGGATACTATATGACCAGTAGGATAACACATTACATGTTCAAGTAGAAATAAAAAGATGGTGGAAATAATACACTGATTAATTATGTAAAAGAGATGTAAGGATGTCAGATTCATTCAAGGAAGAATCATGTGAAGATGAACCTTCATTTTTAGAAAATGAAGTGGAAGCTGCACTCGGACCACTTGGGAGAAATAAATCACCAGGAACAGATGGCATACCAACACAGCTGCTTCAAGCTACAGAGACAAGCTTGCATTTTTTCTAGTATTAATGGAATTGTTTTTTTAAAAAAGAACAACAGCTTGGACAGTACCTGCATCTCGATGGCTTGAGTTTTCTTTAACAGTGACAGCATTAAATGTGCCCATTGAAATATGTTATCTTTGGTTTCTTGAACTATTGATAAAAATGGCACCCAAAATATTTGAAAAACAAGTTTAAAATCCAATCAATTTGTGTAAGCTGTGCTGGTCCAAACTGTGTGGGAATTTATACATTATACTTTGTTTGGTTTGTTTTAAATCTTTTGGGAACCAGAATTCATATTTTAGGAATAGATAAGATTTTAAAAAATAGTCACTGGCAAAAAGACATATTAAGTGATTATATTTATGAGTTTAACCTTCTCTAAGCAATCAACCACAGCAACAAAAATGCTTTCTGGTACAAGAAGAAAGGCAACCTATCCTTGGAGATCTAAAAGAAAGTACTGAAAAGGCCCTCACCAAATGTGCCCATGAGAGTTGTGGATCAGGGATATAACCTTCCTGTGATCAAAACTTGGGCAAACCCAAATAAACACAGAGGAACACTAATCACCCTGCTTCCAGGAAGCCTAGCTTTTTCTTGCATCATTCTCTCTAAGGACTTCATCCCATGCAGTCTTCTTTGCGCTGCCTAAATTGAGTCCCAGGGAAGCCATGGAAGGCTCCTTCCAGTGGTTGCCTGTGAGAAACCATTGTGGCAGCACTGGGATATGAAGGAAAGACTCAGTTTTCAGGAGTCAGGAGCTACCCAACTCCCAATGACAGAAGCTAGAGAGAAGCCAGATGGAATTGGGGAAAGGACATGAGATGGCTGCCATTTCTGAAAATGAAAGGCATAGTTGGGAATGAAATAAGATGGTTCCCTCCACTTTCCTCAATTTTATGTGATGAGGCCCTCTCTCTGCCTTGTCTTTTTCAGCAGTATCTGTTCATTTTAAAAGGCTGTATCACTTCAGCAGGGGCAAGGTGAATTTGTCAGATGCTTTCACATTTAGCACAACAGCACATTATGAAAAGTATTAATCAGTGCTTGAGATAAATCCAATAAAGCAATAAAATATTCTGTATATTTGTCACTAGACCAAGTCATGTTGACAGAAATCAGCTATGTGGCTTTTTGTGACTCTTATCAGGTCCTACTCTTCCCTGCTCATGCATTTATATAGGAGTTGTTAAACACCATTTCACAACAGTAACATTCAATTGGTCCCATCATTAGTCTGCAGTGAGTGCATGCATACCTTTTTTTCTAAAACCTGGAGGTTCTTGTCGTCTTATGGGTTTTGTAAGAAGTACCTTTAGCCTATCCCATTTATCTTAGTTGGGGGAAAAGACCACCTAGTTTTTTTTTAATAAAAAAGAAATCTCATAACTACTATAATAATACATTGCCTAGTGCAAGGATAAATAAGAACAAGTATGGTTGCTGAGTGTTTTACATGTGATCTGTTTATTACTTTCTGGCTATTTAGATTCCCAAGTCCATTTTAACAGCATGATTGATTCTTCTTGGTCCAGTAAATAAAATGGTAGTTGAGCATCTTGGTACCTATGATACGGGTTTTTATTTGGGGGAGGGAGATATTTCATAGCCTTATTTCTTCCTTCAAAAGAAAGTGCTATTTTCTTCCTTTCCTCCCATAATACATAGTTAATAAATTGGTGCCTTCTTATCTTTGGTTATTATATAGTAGAAAAATAATTCTAGTTAATGCTCTTAAAATAAGCGGATTTTGGTTGTTTTGCAATTTAATCTTGAATACATGAAACTCTAAGTTCCTTAATGTGAATCTTGCTTCCCAAGTTTCTCAAATCCCTTTCTGCTGAAATATGAAAATGTCCCCTATATTTATTAATTAAAATATTTATATCCCACTGAAGGGGCAAGGATGTAAAAGATGTAAAAAATGCTCCTCTTAAATCCAAGTCAAAAGCAGGAGGCCCCTTTTCTGTGAAGAGGGCGAGTAAAAACACGACAAAAGTTGGATCTTCAAACTGCAAAAGAACTATTTATTGTGTGGCCATAGCAATGTGACAAATACATGCATACATGCAATCAAAGGATTTGTCCAAATTTCCAAAATGGTTGCAAGGGTTTTATCACCTCCACAGAAATTAGCAAGCATATCCTTATTGGCTTACAAAGATCATTTACCCCATTTGTCTAATGTTAGAAACCCCATTGGGTTTCTATGCTGTAACAACATGTAATTCTTTAGACAATTGTGCTTTCATGTTATTGACCCTGACTTGTTACAAGTATATGCTCAAAATCGTATGGGAACCGGTTCTGACTTGATGTATTGTTATTATTTGAAAGTAACTTCTTTTCTCTGGAACAACTCTTTTCCCAAACATCAGCATTTTCTCTCAAGTGCAGGCCTTCCTCAAACATAGGCCTTTTGCAACTTAGGTCAATCAAAACATATGGGACTTATAGTCATTTCAAGTATCTTTGAAAATTCTTTTTAAACCCATGTCTCCCTCACCACCTTTATTTTAGCAACAAGCTTTTAAAAGCAATTCCAGATATATATATATATACACACACACACACACACACACACACACATATATACACACAGAATTATTTAAATATGATAAAAACGTATTAAACAGAATGAAAATACATTTTTGTAAACTTCAACAATTAAAAATCATGTACAGGTGCATTTAAAGGGAATTAAGACCTAAGCCTTGAACAAAAGAACATGTCTCCATTTGATGCTAGGAACAGATCAACTCTTTGATAAATGAGACTTTCTAGTATGTGTTATTAATCCAATATAAACATTATTTCTTAATATATAAAATAGCCTTTGTGAAGACGTGCCTCTTCAACTTCAGGCAGAGGATAATCTTGTCATCCCAATCACTGCCACAAATAGTTATATAGAGGTCCCTCTTCACAGAGATTAATCTGTGGGATCCTCTTTCCAGAGGTTTTTTCACACTCAAGAGGAAAAAACTTCTCTTTAACTCTCACTCAGTGTCTTAGAGTCACAGTCTTTTACTTGAATGAAACAGTAACAAAGTTTATTTTATTGTTGTCTAGCACACAAGCGTATTGGTTACATTGGCGCTTTTCTTTCTTAGTTGAAATACAATGTTAGAGTATTACTTTCTCTCAACAAGTCTTGCAAACACAACAAGGAACATGTTTTACTTTGCAGAGGCAGAACTCTGACTATTCCCAACTTATTACATTAATTATTCCCGCAAATATCTTCTGTTAACACATTCCTGAATCTATTTTCACTGACCACAACTTACTGTCGTGTCCTAACAGATCGCTTTCCCCATCCTAACTGCTTTAGAATGTTCAGCTGCTCTCTCACCTGCCAACGACACTTTTAAACTCTGGCACACGCTCATTTACATATGACCAATCTGGTCACTGCTATGTAAATCAGCTCCTCTCTTGAAGTCAGATTCCAAGTGCTACAAAATGGCGGTTCACATGCCAACCCTGCAAGGTAACCTATGTCTTAACTATTACAGCAAGTTCTAAATCTCCCATATAATTACGCATTTCGCTACAGCCTTCTTAAGACCCATATTTCTACTACACCTTTTGGGGGGAAAGATTTGGTATAAATTAGGGCTTCTTAACCCTTTTCCATTCCTGATCCCTTTCCACTTTACAATTTTTTCATGACTCCAGGTATATAGGTATAAAAATCAAACATTTGCTGAAATCGGCATTTGCAAAGATTTCTAAACAGAATGATTTCCTTTTTGTGGAGAACACTTGAAGCATTTTCTGCAGAGTCCACTATAAACACTGCATAGTGTTGCTAACAGATTGGTGAAAACGGGTGGTGTTCAGAAGCCTTTTATTGTTGCCAGTTTTTTTCGTGACCCCAGCATTGATCTAAGGGGACCTCATTTCAGGATTGAGACCCACAGTTTAAGAGGCAGTGTCATAAATAATGGTTATAATGATAACAACAGCAAAAGTATTTTTTCCAGTCTTCATTTCAAGGCCCCATAAACTTAGAAGGCACTTTTAGTTAACTGGGACAACAGGTTAGACGAGGGTTGGGAGTTAATGGCCCTCCTGAAGTTTGCAAAAGTGTTAACCATATTTGCCAATGATGAAGAACACTGGAAATTTAAGTCCAATTGCAGTTTGAGGTCACAAGAGTCACAGCAGGGTTGAGGATGAGGAATAACCATTAACAATTAGGCAGTTACAAATAACATCTGAAAAAAGAAAAGGTTGCTGTTTGATTTTCTCCAGTTCAGTGTTCTAGGATGAATCTACACTGTAAAATGAATGCAGTTTGATTCCACTTTACCAACTCTGGCTCAGTGCCAATCTAATCACAGGAGCTGTAGTTTTACAAGGTGCTTTGCCTTCTCTATCAAAGACTACTAGTGCCCCACCAAACAACATCTCCCATGTCTTCATAATATTGAGCCATGGCAGTTAAAGATGATGGTGATAATGATAATGATGTATTTTATTTGTTACCTGCCTCTCCTAACAGCTTGACAAATTCAGAACATATCAACATAAAATGCATACAATAAAATACTTAGATCAAAACTCACAATTATAAAAAATATATACACCAAACACAGGGTACTAAATCAACATATAGTGGCAATACAATGCAAATTCAAAACTCATGATTCAAAGTTGACTAAATAGGCCTGCCAGAACATATGGGTGTTTGGTTGGGTCTTAAATTCTGATAGCTCATTCAGTTGTTGGAGCTCTTCTGTCAGATCATCCCACAGTCTTGGGGTCAGTGATGAAAAGGGCCTCTTGGTGATTATCGAAATTCGGGTTCTGGCTGGTTGGAGTAAGGGTCCCTCAGAGGGCCTCGTGTCTTAAGAGGCAGACTGTGTGGGATAAGGTGATCCTGTAAAGAACCTGGACCCAAACTATATAGAGCTTTAAAGGTCAAAACAAACATTTTTTACTTTGCCTGGAAACTAATTGGCAGCCATTGGAGTAACTTCAATATGGCTGTAATATGCTCATTTCTAGATGTTCCTGTAACCAGTCTAGCTATCATGTTTTGAACTAAATGGAGTTTCTAAACTTGGTGCAGAGTTACCCCAATTTATAGCACATGTAGAAGCCCAACCTTGAAGTTACCAGCATATGCACTACCATCTTTAGATCCTCGGAAGCTAGGAAGTAGTGCAGTGGCTTCATCAGCCTAAGCTGGTACTAAGCACACCTGACCATCACATCTACCTGAAGTTACATTTGGAGATACAGATCAAGGAGCACTCCCAGGCTGTGAACACAGTCTTTTGGGGGAGTGTAACCACGTTCAGAGATGGTTGACACACCTCCATCTCAAGTTTAGGACCTTGATGGCAAGCACCTCTGTCTCATTTGGATTCCGTTTCAATTAGTTTTTTTTTTTTCATCCAGCCCATTGCTTTCTCAAGGCATTCATTCAGATGAGACACATTATCTTTAGCTGAGGCTGCTTTTGAAGGCATGGATAAATATATTTGGGTGTCAACAGTGCATTGATAGCACCTGCCCCATGACTCTAAATGATCTCATGTAAATGTTAAAAAGCATTGGGGATGGAATGGCCCCGTGGGATGCCACATAACAGCTCATATTTTGAGGATCAGTTATTCCCAAGTACTATCAGTTGGAACCTGCCTGAGAGGTAGGATAGGAGTGGCTCCAATTCCTACCCCTCCTCCCACCAAGACATTCCAGAAGGATACCATGGCTGATGGTATTGAAACCCACTGAGAAATCTAGAAGCACCAACAGGGACATATTCACCCTGTCAATGTTAAGTCAGAAATCATCCACTAAAATGACCATAGCAGTTTCAACTCCATATCCTGCTCTGAAGCCAGTTTGAAGTGTCTGCTTGGAATAGTAGGTTAACTGGCTTCTCAATAAAGGAAGGTTAATCATTTTTAAGGTTCAGGGGATCCAGGAAGGGCTTTTTCAGCAATGGTCTAACTACTGCTTCTTTTGAACAGGATGGAAAATTCCCTTCCCTGAGAGATGTATTGATAATTTGTAGTAGTTGAAATCTGATTGCATCTCCTCCCTGGATGATTAGCCAACAGGGGCAAGGATCAATAAAACAAGTTGTCCTTCCTATTTGTCCCAGCAGCTTGTCCATCAGTCCACCAAATGAAACAGATCACAGAGTTGCTGAACACCTCGATTATCGACTTCTGCTCCAATGACATCATCTAAGTTGGATGTAATGCAAGAGATGTGTCAAACTGCACTACTTCTACAGTGTAAATATACACCTAGCATCCAGTATAAGGCAAAAGGGTCTCAAATCCAAGAATTCATACTTAAGATAATAAATTAACACATAAATCTATGTATTTTTAAAAAATAAAATAAATACAACCAAATTTTAAATTATTATTTTGTTATTTATGAGTCCCAGGATTTTAGCCTGTCAGCAAGTCATGTTCTCTTCTAAGAGATTCCACCCATTCTCCCTCATTACTCAGTCACTGAACATGTTCCATTATTGACTCTGTGGGATTGTTCTTCTCTCACTGGTTTTTTTTCCATTACTTCTGGAAATCTTGGGGTGAAATCCAACTGACTGGATTTTATTTCACAAACATGCAATTCCAATACAGTAGCAGTATCATTGATAGTGGATGTATACTGGATTGAGTACCTTCCATACTGCACCTCTTTTCAGTCATGTTAGTTTACTAATTCTTAGTCCCATGATCATAGAATCATAGAATAGTAGAGTTGGAAGAGACCTCATGGGCCATCCAGTCCAACCCTCTGCCAAGAAGCAGGAAATCGCATTTAAAGCACCCCCGACAGATGGCCATCCAGCCTCTGCTTAAAAGCCTCCAAAGAAGAAGCCTCTACCACGGCCCGGGGGAGAGAGTTCCACTGTCGAACAGCCCTCACAGTGAGGAAGTTCTTCCTGGTGTTCAGGTGGAATCTCCTTTCCTGTAGTTTGAAGCCATTGTTCCGCATCCTAGTCTGCAGGGCAGCAGAAAACAAGCTTGCTCCCTCCTCCCTATGACTTCCCCTCACATATTTGTACATGGCTATCATGTCTCCTCTCAGCCTTCTCTTCTGCAGGCTAAACATGCCCAGTTCTTTAAGCCTCTCCTCATAGGGCTTGTTCTCCAGACCTTTGATCATTTTAGTTGCCCTCCTCTGGACGCTTTCCAGCTTGTCAACATCTCCCTTCAATTGCGGTGCCCAGAATTGGACACAGTATTCCAGGTGTGGTCTGACCAAGGCAGTGTAGAGGGGGAGCATGACTTCCCTGGATCTAGATGCTATACCCCTATTGATGCAGGCCAGAATCCCGTTGGCTTTCTTAGCAGCCACATCACATTGCTGGCTCATGTTTAACTTGTTGTCCACAAGGACTCCAAGATCTTTTTCACATGTACTGCTGTCTAGCCAGGTGTCCGCCATTCTGTATCTTTGCATTCCATTTTTTCTGCCGAAGTGAAGTATCTTGCATTTGTCCCTGTTGAACTTTATTTTGTTAGTCTGTCAAGATCGTTTTGAATTCTGCTCCTTTCTTCTGGAGTGTTGGTTATCCCTCCCAGTTTGGTGTCGTCTGCAAACTTGATGATCGTGCCTTCTAACCCTTCGTCTAAGTCATTAATAAGATGTTGAACAGAACCGGGCCCAGGACAGAACCCTGCGGCACTCCACTTGTGACTTCTTTCCAAGATGATGACAACGCATTGGTGAGCACCCTTTGGGTTCGTTTGCTTAGCCAATTACAGATCCACCTAACTGTAGTTTTGACTAGCCCACATGATGGGCTAGACAAAACTACAGTTGTCACTTTACTCCCCCTGGTGGTGGAATGGGTTAAACCCTTGTGCTGGCAGGACTTCTGACTTGAAGATTGGGTTGCTGACCTGAAGTTTGCTGATTCAAATCCGAGGAAAGCATGGATGAGCTCCCTCTGTTAGCTCTAGCCTCCCATGTGGAGACATGAGAGAAGCCTCCCACAAGCATGGTAAAACATCAAAACATCTGGGTGTCCCCTGAGTAATGTCCTTGCAGACAGCCAATTATCTCATGCCAGAAATGACTTGCAGTTTCTCAAGTCGCTCCTAACATGAAAAAAACTGCCTGTAATGGAAAGGACTCATTGCACCTACAGGTAATGGGAATGTTGTGGGATTAAGAACCATAGATGAATTTAACTCATTAATAGCAGGAGATGGAAAAATCACAGGAAGGAGGGAGACTGGCAGTGGGTTGCACATGGTATCGGGTAATAGAGACTGTCACCAAAAGTGATTGCCCAACTGTGATGCTAGTGTGTCTGCCTTGTTCAATAAAGTCCTTAGTGAAATAAACCCATTGAATGAGCTGGTTTTCCAAGACAATACATATGTAAGTCCCAATGATTTTATGGAGTGATGCTATCCTATGATTCACCAAAGTCTGCTGATGCCTACCTCTGATGTATGCATCCTGCTCCTATGGCTAGAAAATGATCCATGCTTGGCAAATGAGCTCACTATTACTGTTTTGGAACTCTTCTGAGGACAGAGACTCCTCCAGTTTGTCAGCAGTGATAGTGAATACCTGGTCACACCCTGTCTGTTTCCTGTATCTTTTTACTTCTGCATTCATATCCTTATAGGTCACATTTGTATGCTCAGTTCATTTCCATTCTGTTCCCTTTAGTTTCTTCAAAGGATCAAATTACTGGTATTACCATACTTGAATAATCTTGACACCTCTATCCCAACTGATAAACACATTTCTATGAAAAGTATAGTGTCTGTCACGGATGAGCACAGCTACATCAAGATACAATTTAGTTTGCTGGAATGGCATCGGCAGAGGCAGGAAAGATCTCGCTGAAATGATTGGACTCTTCTGGCAGCTATACAAACTGAAACACATCTGAGAGAATGTTCATAACAAAAATCGCCAAGGCAATGTCAAAATCCCCTCTAATGCCATGATAAATGTGAACTTCACCCAGAGGAGTATTAACTGTACAATATTCATAGGAAAAAATAAAATTTGCCAAGTTGGATAGAACAGTTGACAGGACTTGGTACAATCCTTGCAAAATGATAAAGTACAAGAGGCTGAGACTAGAAACATGTTTTGCACATTTTATATCTTACCTATCAAAATCTTACTTTTACATTTAGCCGTGTGGAAACCATATCTTGTACACTATATGGGAAGCAGCAGCCATGGGATTCTCAGCTATCATTTTTGTGCTGAAAAAAATAGTAGATTTGTAGGACAGAACTGGCAGAGGAATGGGAGAAATATTTTTAACCCTACTATCACCTATTATTTCCATCTTGCAAAACTGAACCCTTGGGTCCTGGGAGAAAGATGTGGTATAAATTTAATAAGTAATGCTCTACTTTTCTCCAAGCTGGAATTTAGAACTATATTAGCTACAGCTAATGAGACAAGGTAGATGTGGAGAACTGTCACTCTTCCCTTTCTCTGTGTGTATGTATGTATGTACATTTGATGGTGAACATTTAATTAACTTTCTCATTTCTCTACTATCTCCCACTTTCTCCATCTGTAGTCCTAATGCTCTAAATAAATAAAAACTTAACAAAGTGTCAAACATTGCTATTCTGAAATATATTCCTAGTTCACAGATAAAAAAATACTTTGCTTACTACCTAATTTGGGTTGGTTTCAGTCTCATTTAATACCTTCAACATGTTCTATTAGGATACTCACTGCTAGTTTTGTACATGATTCAAGGAAAAAGTTAAATCCACCTTGTAATTATTAATGGCCCAGCCAATATGGCTTCTGGTCCAGCTTTTGGGCAAAATTATACAGGTGAAAGGACCATGGTTTGGTAAATGGCAGCATTGTTGTTGTGTGCCTCCAAGTAATTTCCAATTTATGACGATTCTAAGATTAAACTAGCATGCAGAGCCGGCCCAAGGTAATTTTCATGTATAGGCGAACAAAATTTTGCCCCCTGTTCCGTCCCCCAGGACGATGGTTTGCCTTACTTATTGGTCGTTTGTTTGTTTTCCCTCCTTTGCATTTTGTTTCAGCCTCTGGCTGCAATAGCCCAGGAAAGGTGGCTTGAAGTCTGCAAGAGCTGGCTGCAGTTTTCTTTGCAATGATTGGTCAAAGAGTACAACATCTTAGGACCGCCCTTTTTACCAGGGTCTAGTCTCCATTTTAGAGTTTCATTCTGGCTATAGTCTTCCAACGTGCTGGAGCTGTGCAAGGCTAACTGGGACAAATCATCCTCAAAACCAGGCCAATCTAAGCCTATCCAAATTAGATAAGTATTGAATTATACTGATCTGGAATAGGAAATCTAGTTAGAGGAGCAGGGTTATTCCATCGCTTCTAGAACTAATCTTTGCTGTAAAGATAGGGAAGGAAAGAGTTTCTCCTTCTAATATAGACAGCGTGATTAGGGTATAGTGGTTTTATAATCACCTTTGCCTTCTGGAACCAGGGATAATTCTGCAACTAAAACCTATGGAAATTTGTTTCATTTTCTGCAACTTTAAGATCTGTGCCAGGTTTACAACCTTGTATGAATAAACATCCTTTTTTGAAGTTCTCCAGACTCAGTCGTTCAATATTTTAGGACAGCTTATAGGGATTTGCAGTTCGCCCGGATAAAGGACGGCACGTTTCAGCTTTATAGTTTTTTTTAATTGTCTGGCGGACGGCACAGTTTTGAGGACGATCAGCGGTTTTCCGCTTGAGCTAGCCTGCACGGCCATAGAGACTTTGATTTTGTTGGTCTGTTGCAGTGAAGCTTGCTGCCATTCCTTCAGCCTCTGCAGTATCCTGCTCTTCAGCTGCGGCTGTTTCTGCAATTGCACGGCTGTGCAAAACCCAGCAATCTACCCCGAGCTCCTTCGGTGGCAGGTATCGAGCCGCGGAGCTCCAGCAGCAGTCTTTGGGCTCACACAGAGGTGGTGAGTCCAGAAGCACCAGGCCGGGACCCAGATAAGCCTGGCAACTCCAAAAGAAAGTTCTGGCTGAGTCTTCACAGTGGCTAGGATCTCGGCCGGGACAGTCGCCCGGCGGTGGTGACCTGCCTCATGGTCCGGCGGTGGTGACCTGCCTCATCATCCTGCGGTGGTGACCTGCCTCATTGACCTGCGGCGGTGACCTGTCTCATCATCCTGCGGTGGTGACCTGCCTCATTGACCTGCGGTGGTGACCTGTCTCATCGTCCTGCGGTGGTGACCTCCCTTCACAGCGGGGAGGAGGCGTCTCTTCTCTCCTCCTTTCCAAAGCCAGCCTCGGTGCTCCTTCGGCGGCAGGCCTCGAGCCGCGGAGCACAAGGTGCTTGAAAATTTGGCGAAGTCGCCATTTTGGCAGTTTACGTCACTCGGGCAAGGGAGGTATCAAGTGGCAAGTTGCTGTCAGTTGGCATTTTGCAGCTTGCCTACCAAAGTTTGGCGCCAAAGGTCACAATCTTTGTAAAGTATAGTTACTTAGTGATATATATTGCTATGGTTAAATGCTGTGAATTGTATTATATATTAATTTGCTTTTATTGTAAATTTACTTGCAGGTATATTGCATTTGCCTTTGTTGTAAATTTACTTGCTATTAAGAATACATAATGTCTATGCAATTTCAAGATGATGCAGATGGTATACCTCCTTCTGAGGCTGAAAGTAGGAATGAAAGGCCCCAAAGGATAAAGCACCCTTCAGCTAAGATGCTAGCCCATCTAATAGATGAAAAGGAGCTCCTCCATGTGAGGTTAGGTTCGGCATGGGAGCGAATTGTAACATTAATGGACAGAATTGAGAGCTTGGGTATTACAAGGGTGCCATCCATATTACAGACAGACCTTGAAGAGACCTTCGGTATTTGGAGGGGTTTGGTGTCTAAGATAGTCCAGGTCCTCGAGCGCATTAACGCCAAGGATTCAGAGTTAGAAATAGTGAGTGTCTTAGCTGACACTAATGAGAAAGAAAATAAGGTGAGGGCAATTCTAGATGCCTTGGAATTTAGTTCTCCATCTGTTAATCTAAGGTCTGAGCCAAAAGGAAATCAGTCTTCCTTATGCAGCCATGAGACCAATCTTTTAAAATCACCTGCTGTGGCACTTAGTCTTAAGTCCAACCGCTCTAGCCAGGTATCTAAGCTAAGGGAGTGTGCATCATCTAAACATAGCCACTCTAGCAAGTCTTCTGCTGCTGGGAGTGCCATCTCTTCCCTAGCTGCCTTGCACATTAAGGAGGCTGCACGTCTAGAGCTAAAGAGCAAGGTAGCGGGGGCGGAGGCTGATGCTAAGGCAGCTGATCTCACCCTTCCCTTTAAAGAAGAAGAGCAACGACTGCAAATAGAACAGGCCCGTAGACAAAGCGAAATGCAAATAGAACAGGCCCGTAGACAAAGTGAAATAGAAATGCTTAGAATAAGGATGGATGCTACTGCCAAAAAGGTAAGGGCTGAGACTTTGGCCAAGGCCCTAATTGAGCCACTCACAGAAGAAAATGTAAGTCAGTTGCCGAAGCAGGACCCTTCTTCCAAGGTGCTTGTGCATCTTAATAGCTTAAACAGCCAGTTTTCGGATGAGGAACAGGAAGACTTCTCTCCTTACCCAGAGCAGGGCCCCAAAGTCACTTTTGAGTTTCCTGCAGAGCAGAGCGTCATAGCGGGGAGCTCACCCTTGCCCGAGCTACCTGTGCCTCCTGCTAAATCCCTAGGTCAGTCAATCAGGGCCTCAAGGCCAAGTGCTAGTTGGCCCTTACAGACAGCTGCACAGGGAGCCACCGATTCGTCAGTGGTCGATGTCATCCCTCCAAGAGGCCAAAGGTTGACGCAAGGTGCACGGTGGGAGTCCACTCCACAACAGCAAACTCCTCAATTGTTCCCTTCGACGCCAGAGTCCCAGCTTGTCTCCATCATCAGAAGCCCCAGAAGAGATCTTAAGGACAAGGGTGTCGAAAAGTTTTCGGACAAGCCTGAGGAATTTCTTCTCTGGAAGGCCACCTTCCAGAGAGCAATCAGAGACTTAAAGTTATTGCCTGAGGAAGAACTGACTCTTCTGGCTGCATGGTTGGGCCCAGCCTCATCCTCACAAGTTAAGAAGATCTACGCAGCCCACGTAGCCGATCCCGACAAAGCCCTGGAAAAGGCCTGGGCCAGGTTGCAGCAGAGGTATGGGGCCAGCACAGAGATTGAAGCATCTCTTATGGACAAGCTCCAAAGGTTCCCAGCTTTGAAACTCAAAGACTTCAAACTCTTGTGGGACCTCAGCGATCTCCTTACGGAATTAGAGTCGGCCAAGGAGAATCCAGAACTGCCCGGTTTGAAGTGCCTCGATCAGCACCTGTCCCAGAGGCAGATCTTGACCAAGCTGCCCTTCACTTTGCAAGAACGCTGGGGACAGGAGGTCTTCAACTACAAGGAGGCCCACTCCCAGGCATACCCTCCATTTTCTCATTTGGTCCAGTTCATCACCAGGGCGGCCAGAGAAAGGAATGATCCGCAGACGGGCCTCCCCACCTTATACCAAGGGACCCAGCCAGAGAAGGCACCTAAAGTGGAGAAAAAACCATCCAGAGAGGCCAAAAGACCAGTTAGTGTTAAGGCTGTTGAAACTCAGCACAGGGCCAACGAATCCAAGTCAGAGGTGAAGGAGGTGCTCTGCCCCATTCACCAAAAGCCTCACAGTTTGGCCAACTGCCGGGAATTTGGCAAGAAGCCTTATAAAGAAAGACAACAGATTGTACAGAAGCTGGGCATATGTTTTAGGTGCTGTGGAGCAACTCCTCACTTTGCATCCAACTGCAAAGAGGACGTCAAATGCGCAAGGTGTAACAGCCTTAAGCATTGCACCGCGATGCACAACTCTGACGCTGTCTCCCGCGCCAAAGGGGACACGTCTTCCAAAGAAGGGTCATCTACTGAAGCCACCAACATGCAGACCGCGTCACGGATGCAGGAGGATGCTCCATCGGTCGCCTGTACTGAACTATGCTCTGACGTGCACCAGTTCAGAGTCTGCCATCCCATCTGCCTAGCAGATGTATATCCAGCCAGAAGACCTTGGCTTAAAAAGAGACTTTACGTGGCTTTGGATTCACAAAGCGACGCCTCCCTGGCGACTCCAGAGTTTTTCCAACTGTTTGACATAAAAACCCAGACGGTCGACTACACCATGTCCACCTGTGTAGGGAAGAAGAAGTTGCAGGGTCGCATAGCATCCGGCTTTGTTGTCTCCTCTTGTGACCAGAAGAGATTGTTTGAGTTACCAGACCTCATTGAGTGTTCCTCTATTCCCCGGAACAAAAGGCAGATTGTCACCAGAGAAGTCGTGGAAGCCCATCCTCACTTGCGAAAGCTGAAGAACGCCTTACCTGCTTTCCGTCCAGATGTGGACATTGCCCTTCTGCTTGGTGCGGACTGTCCGAACTTGTTCTATGTGAACGACCAAATTAAGGGACCTCCAGGGGCGCCCATTGCTCAGCTGCTACCACTAGGCTGGACAGTTACAGGCCCAGTGTGCATAAATAGGATGCACCCTCCATCGTCGGTGGGCACTCGTCAAGCGCACGTGCTTCAAGGCAGTCGCCCCACACTAATGCATAGCTGTTTGAGTCATATCTCGGTCTATTGTCAGGGGATAACACCAGAGTATTCTTCCATCTTTGAAGTCTCCGAAAGGGATGAAACTACAGCGCTTTCCAAAGATGAACAGAGGTTTTTAGAGATCATGAACTCTCAAGTTTCCCGGAGTCCCGAGGGAAATTGGATAGCCCCTCTGCCTTTTAAAGCAGAAGAACCCACCACAGAACTTCACATCTTCTGTGACGCATCTGAGCGAGCTATAGCAGCTGTGGCATACATGCGACAAAAGGACAGAGATTTTTGTCACGCAGGATTCATCATGGCAAAGGCTAAAATAGCTCCTATGGGAACTTCAATACCCCGGCTGGAATTGTGTGCAGCAGTTCTTGCTGTCCAGCTCTGGCGCATCATCCAGCAAGAGATAGGAGACTTGTTTCAAGATGTCCATTTCCACACGGACAGTACAGTTGTGCTTGGTTACATCAACAACACAACCAAAAGATTCAAGGTGTATGTGGCTAATAGAATCAACAACATTCTATCCAGTTCTACGCCTAGCCAGTGGCACCACGTCGCCACCAGCAACAACCCAGGTGACATCGCTTCCAGAGGAGCTTCAACTCAACGAGTGTTAAGTTCAAGTTGGCTGACAGGCCCCAGATGCTTGACCGAAGTCAATTTTCCATCAGCCTTTTCTCCCACCGATAATACAGAATTGCCCGAGTCCGTTCCAGAGGTGAAAGTTTGCAAGATGACCACAGAAATCAAGATGGGCCAAAGATCTTGCCTGGAACCACACCGTTTTGAATGTTTTTCGGAGTGGCACAGTCTTCTTAGAGCAGTTGCTAGGCTTATACATCGTTTAGCTTGCAAAGATAGTGAGCCTTTACAGGTCCAGGATATGATAAAGGCTAAGAGCGTCATATTCAAGTCAGTACAGAGATCTGCTTTCAAGCAGGAAATAGCTAGGCTAGAGCAAGGGCTCAACATCCCTAATCAAAGTCTTCTAAATGAGTTAAACCCATTTCTAGACAAGGAGGGTATTTTGAGAGTTGGAGGAAGGTTAGCCAAAGCTAAACTCAAGGCGTGCATAAAAAACCCCATCATCATACCCCCTAATAGTCACACTGCATTGCTGCTCGTTCGGCATCACCATGAAAGGATCCATCATCAGGGTAGAACTCTAACTGAGGCAGCCCTTAGAAATGAAGGTCTGTGGGTAGTTAATGCCAAAAGGTTGGTCAACAGTTGTATTTTCAAATGTGTTAAATGCAGGCGCCTTAGGCGAAACTGTCAAAGTCAGTTGATGGCAGAACTACCTCAGGATAGGACTTTGACAGACCCACCCTTTTCCCATGTGGGAATCGATGTGTTTGGTCCTTGGGAGGTTGTCACTAGGAAAACCAGGGGTGGTGTTGTAAATAACAAGAGGTGGGCAGTTTTGTTTACTTGTTTAGTAATACGAGCTGTCCATATAGAAGTCATAGAAGGGATGGACACTTCATCATTTTTAAACGCATTAAAAAGGTTCATAGCCCTCAGAGGGCCAATTAAGTCAATTCGGTCGGACTGTGGCACCAATTTTGTAGGTGCGACCAAAGAACTCAATTGTGTGTCTAGGTTTGGGAGAGACCCAAAGGTTCAGAACTTTACGAATACTGAACAAATTATGTGGACTTTCAATGTTCCTCACGCCTCCCACATGGGTGGTGTTTGGGAGAGGATGATTGGTATTAGTCGCAAAATCCTTAATGCCATGCTTTTGAGTCATAGGTCATTGACGCATGATGTTTTGGTGACACTTATGGCGGAAGTTACCGCAATTATCAACAACCGGCCGCTGGTTCCCCTTACCAGTGACCCTGAGAACTTACAACCACTGACTCCTGCACTTATTTTGACACAAAAGGTGCCAGGATGGAAGGACATCATGTTGCCAGTTCCGGACGGAACTCACCGTGCCCTGTGGAAACAGGTGCAGTCCTTGGCCAACCACTTTTGGAAAAGGTGGAAAGCTGAGTACTTAAGCCAGCTTCAAGCTAGAAGAATCTGGCAAAGCCCACAGGACAACATTGAGGTTAACAACGTTGTGTTGTTAAAGGACAAAGACTTGCCCCGCCATGCATGGCCCATGGGCATTGTATTAAAGACCTTTCCTTGCCCGGATGGTAAGGTCAGGAAAGTTCAATTAAAGACTTGCAACAGAGACAAAGTGTCCATTTTGGACAGACCAATTAGTGACCTCGTGTTGCTTATTGGAGATGTTTAAAGTTCTAGTGTTTGTATTGTCATATGTGCAAAGGTGTTTGTATGTTTTTGAGTGGTAAATTCCCACATCCTGGGAATTTAAGCGGGGAGTGTTCCGTCCCCCAGGACGATGGTTTGCCTTACTTATTGGTCGTTTGTTTGTTTTCCCTCCTTTGCATTTTGTTTCAGCCTCTGGCTGCAATAGCCCAGGAAAGGTGGCTTGAAGTCTGCAAGAGCTGGCTGCAGTTTTCTTTGCAATGATTGGTCAAAGAGTACAACATCTTAGACCGCCCTTTTTACCAGGGTCTAGTCTCCATTTTAGAGTTTCATTCTGGCTATAGTCTTCCAACGTGCTGGAGCTGTGCAAGGCTAACTGGGACAAATCATCCTCAAAACCAGGCCAATCTAAGCCTATCCAAATTAGATAAGTATTGAATTATACTGATCTGGAATAGGAAATCTAGTTAGAGGAGCAGGGTTATTCCATCGCTTCTAGAACTAATCTTTGCTGTAAAGATAGGGAAGGAAAGAGTTTCTCCTTCTAATATAGACAGCGTGATTAGGGTATAGTGGTTTTATAATCACCTTTGCCTTCTGGAACCAGGGATAATTCTGCAACTAAAACCTATGGAAATTTGTTTCATTTTCTGCAACTTTAAGATCTGTGCCAGGTTTACAACCTTGTATGAATAAACATCCTTTTTTGAAGTTCTCCAGACTCAGTCGTTCAATATTTTAGGACAGCTTATAGGGATTTGCAGTTCGCCCGGATAAAGGACGGCACGTTTCAGCTTTATAGTTTTTTTTAATTGTCTGGCGGACGGCACACCCCCCCCCAAAAAAAAACCCACAATCATTGAAAAATAAAAGCGTTGGATAAGAGAAAATGTTGGATAATAAGGAAAAGCCTAAATAAAGAACAACACTCTGAAAACAGGGGAAATCCAGACAGGAAACAATCAGGGTCAGCTAACACCTTCCAACCAAGGATGCCCCCAGGGAGGAAGCAGCCAGACTTTGAATCTGCAAGGGCATTAAATGCTAATCAAGGTGGCTAATTGCAGCATTCACATTAGCCTCAAACAGACGAGAGCTCTTTCTCCCACCCTGGACTTTCCACAGATATATAAACCCCACTTACCAAGCTTCCAACAGACCTCACAACCTCTAAGGATGCTTTGAAGCTGCCAGGCTATTTAATGCTAATCAAGCTTAATTGAAACATTCACACTTGCCTCAAACAGCCAAAAGTTCTTTCTCCCAACCTGCACCTTCCACAGATATATAAACCCCACTTGACTAGTTTCCAACACACCTCACAACCTCTGAGGATGCCTCTAATAGATGTGGGCAAAAGGTCAGGAGAGGATGCTTCTGGAACATGACCACACAGCCCCTTTTATCCCCTTTCCTTTGTGGGTCCTGTGTCCCAATCCGAATTATACCAAACCCTTGAAAGGAGCTAATTTCTATAAAGGGACACACAAAGAAGTGTAGATGCCGCCTGGGGCAAGTCTTCCACCTCACTTTCCTAACTCATAGGATCACCCATTTGCCGGGATTGGGGGAGGACTCTTTTCATTTGCACCAAAACATTCATTTTCCTCTTTGGGGTGTTTTCTTGATTTGCTCCCCCCCCCCACCCCCCACCCCCACACACAAACACTTATCTGGTCAGGAAGTCTTACTACAACATCCTAAATTCAAGATATTTTCTTGGAAGGAAGCACGTGCCAACGCTTCACCTGAAGCCTTTTGGGAAGAGGGTTTTCCCTCTCTCTAACCCCCCCCCCCCACACACACACACACTTGGTTCGCAACAGGTGCCTCTGAAAGCAAGACTATTTGCTCAGGTTCCTCTGAAGATGGATTATAAACAGAGCAGGAGGAAAACCCTTTAAAATATATGCACCTCATCCCTAACTAAATGGAAACGAAGAAGGAAAACGAGGCCGGGCATTTAGACTGGATCTGATGTGCTCCTATTTAAAACTAGGCTGACAAAACACTCCACGCCTTGGTTGTCAGCGGGCTTTGCTTGGGAGAGAAACATGTGTGGGGCCAGGGCATCTGGCTGGTTTAAAACCGACTCTTGTATCCAAACAAGGTGTTTCTGGGAACAGCTTCAAAACATCCGGAAAAGTGGGGTTTCTCCGCTTGGCGAAGTGGGAATTGCCTCCCTTCTGGCCAGGAAGGTGATCTCCACTCTGCAAAGCAGAAAAGCCGCATGGGGATCACTTTTTGGGCTGCCGCCACTGCCCCCAGGAACAATGCGCCACAGGAGACCGCCTAATTGGCCTCGCCGGTGGACCACCTCTGCTAGCATGTGGTTTTCTTGGCAAGATTTCTTCAGAGTTGTTTGCTTTTGTCTTTCTTTGAGACTAAATGTGACTTTTCCATGATGACCCAGTGGCTTTCCATTGCTAAACTGTGATTTGAAAACTGGTCTCTAGAGTTGTAGTCTCAGTAATTTGTAATTTTAGTAATTTGGCTGGTGCACTTTACTGTGCCTTGTAGTACACCCACTTTTGTTCTAGCAAGTTCTCTAATATGTATATAGGTAAGGAAGCTTGCATTTTCACCTTTGGTCTCAGATTAATTGGTAGTAAATTGGCATGTTTGGCATGAAGTTTTTTTGGGATGGATCTTTTATATCATAAGGTGACTCCGATTGTCATTTGCTATCAGTGTGCATTGGGTGTAAGCTGAGTTCTCTCTCCCCCCCCCCTTTTGTTCTAGGATGAATATAGCTCTTTAAAATCACAATATTTCAGTATATAGTTTTTGATTAGTGCTATATATGTATAAAAGGATTTATCAGCAAAAACATATGTTTTATGTTATTGTCTTGTTGTTATTTAATGAGTCAGTGTTGAGGTGACTCTCCCTTTAGTCTTTCAGAGAGTAACTGGCCCTTTTTTATTTTATATTCCTGGCATGAAGTTTACATTATCTTTTATTTTTTCAGTAGTCCAAAACAGGAACAAATAATTGCCCCAAAGTTCCAGTGGTATCAGATGTGATTGCTATCCATTCTGAAAACCTTTTCACTGTAGCAAAGTCTACAGCAAAGGGTGTAATCCATGTATTAAGAATGGGTGCTAGCACAATACCACAAGGTAAATCGATATTGATTCATCTTTTCTGAGCAAACAGTTTTCTGACAGTGCAGAGCAAAGCTTGGAAGAGATGGTGCCTCTAAACACAAAGGCTAAAGTTGAACGGATTTGCATTTAAATTAAAAAATGATGGTAGTTGGAATCAATAATAATAATCAAGGAGTTTAGTTTTCCAAACAGCATGACATTATAAAATTATTCAAATTCAAAACTACATGAAATAAGGAGAGAGCAAACTTTGATGGATATTATCCGGTGAAATTCCTTTCTTTCAGATATGTCTTGAAGCTTTAATTCACCTGACTTCAACTTAGATTAGTTAAAATTTTGCTCAGTTTACCACATCTTCTAAGTTTTGTTTCAGCGTGACATCAAGCATGGTGCCACTTAATTGTCCTTATAAAAAAATGGTTGGATGTGTTGGTTGTCTTCAAATTTATGTGGTTATTTTCAAAATCTGAAATGTGGTAATGTCATTAGGTATTCAGGAATTGCAGCCCTGGGGTACACCTAAGATGAATATGTGTCTCAGGTTTTGGCATGGGATTGAACCTAAGCTGGTAACCCTACATGTCTATTATAAACTTACCCACTGTGCCCAAGATAGGAAATGTATGCAGTGGCACACTCATTTTCATAAGCTCAAGATACAGGTCAACATAATACTTTATTTTCCCGGCACTTCTAATGTGTGCATTTTCAGCATGATCTAGATTATTCCATGCCAGTGGTTTTCTAGCTGGCATTGTTAGTGGTGGTACTGGTGGCTACTGAAGGAAGGCTTTTTTGTACAAAGATATTTTGAGGATGACTGCAGTTCTGGTTTCCCTTAAGAATAAGCCATGTCCCTAGAAAGATACATCAGGGTGAAGGTCTATGGTTTTCCCTACCCCAGCTAACATCCGCACTATGTGTTCATGGAAGGATTAAGTAAAAAGGGCACAAAAATGTTATGATAGTGAATTAGATAACTATCTGGAGTTTTGCATTCAATGACTGCATACATCTGAAAAATGCCTGGATTTCTCACTTTCTGGTGGTTTGCCTGGATTTCAAAGATTAAATTTTCTTCTTGTTTATTCTCTCTAAAAATAAAGCTTCACATTTAATTTTTTAAAAGAAAAATCGATCTTACAGATTCTCATGTTCAGCCCCATTCAAAAGCAAGAATACTAATTTCTGTGCATTTGAATGTCTATTTCTGAAAAAATGACTGTTTTTCATAGATCAATCTAGACTTGACTGAAGTTAACATTTGTACAACAAATTCTTAACCATACAGTAGGGACACAAATCTTATTTTCTTATTTTCTTCTCACATGCAAAACTGAATAATTTCATTTTAAAAAATCTCCCTGCTGAGTAAGATAACAAGAGTTTTTATTCATTTTGCAACAATTTCTCACACTTGGGACTTTCTCTTGAAAAAATTACTTATACAGAAATATTGAGGTTTTTTCGTGCAAAAAATGTCCATAAAACAATGTGTGTGTGGGACACACATTTTTTGAAGGAGTGGAGATACCTCTTTTCACATCTAAAATAAGGCCATTACTTATCCAAACTCCTACTCCTGCTACTTTCAATAAAAACTATTATCTTCCATAGTGACAACTGAAAATCCAACCCTTTTTAATTTAGACCCCCTATTACATATCTTGTCCATAGAATGTTGTTGGAATAAATTACCACAGATACTCTAGAGCCTGAAGTGGCTAGACAATAGTTTTCCAGCAAGGCATTTTAATAGTGATAAGAACAGTGGTAGAGTTGTTTCCAGTATCTTCCTATATCTTATTCATATGACCTCAGCCAGCATTTTATTATTACAATATGACCCTGCTTAACCACAGATTCAATATCCATGGTTTCACATACCCACAATCCCCCAATCCTCCCAAACCTTTTGTGGACCTCTCTAGGTCCTTCTGTGCAATTGCCTGGTATGTTTTTGGCCAAGGATACACAAAGTATAGGATCGCCTATTATCCACAGTTTCCGGTAGCCACAGAGGGAGGGTGGGTTCTTGGAACATGTCCCCACAGATATGGAGGGTTGTACTGTATTAACTTGTCTTGTTGATTTCAGTGGTACTAAAAGGCGAATAACATCGTTTGGATCCCCCCCCCTTTCCCCGGCCATTCTTGGATGTTGAAATTACGCAAACTCATTGAGGTTTTATTTTCTAAAATCTGTATATTATTTGTTTGTTTTTATGAGATAATTTTGAGTCAGTCCTTTTCATTGCCATTACTTCCCAGTTTAGCAAAATGTACTCTTTGCAGAACCTTGGTTATTGCTGAATAGCTCTTTAGAATGCACCTCTGGTAACCTATTTGAATCAGGTACTGAAACTGTAAATATGGTGCTCCAATTCATGTGTAATCAGTAGTCTGCCAGATAAGAGTAAATTTATGCTACGTAGTTTACAGGCTGTTTCGACAACTTTAACCCCAGTCATCCTTTAGTGATGTCATTAGATCCTATATTAATTTCTGAGTTCAGAACTCAGCCTGCAAACCTAACAAATGCCATCATTTTCCCTTTATTTTTTCCCCTACTCTATAAGGTGGCTTTACTCTTTTAAAAATCCATTACCTTTTGCTGGTGATAGATTAACAAAGGTTTGTCTTGTTTTGTTTTTTAAAAAGGAGGTGCCCTACATAATTATTTTCTTTAATAGCAGTCTCTACAAAACATTAGACAAATCCACAAGGTAAAATTGAAAATGAAACTTGTGAAACATGTACTCAAGTATTATATCAAATGCTTGAACATGCTCTTAATTGGCAAAGCTTTAATGCCATTAGGAGTTATGCATATGCTTCAGCTAGTTTTCATGCAAAGGAGAACAAATACCAATATCCATCTGTCAAGCAAGTGGAGCCCATATGGTACCACAAGAGCTTAATATAAGTCAGGTATGGCTTATATGAATCAAGTTGCTGTCGCCAGCTATTGCATTATAAGCAGGTTGGAGGATTTGTTCGCTCTGAAGTAGTTTTCTTTGCAGAATATCCAATATGACAAAACTTTGGTTAAGTTTTGATCTGGATAATAAGCTCTTTCTATCTCAAAAAATGAGAAAACCCTGGGAAAAGAAAGAGGTTTGTATTGAAAAATGTACAAATGAAATAAAACTCTGGGAGTGGGAGCCTGCCGCTTTCCAGATGTTGAGTTTAACTCTCTGGCCTTTTGTTATTTATCTAGGAGCAAGAATAAAACAGTATCTGAAGGGTTCAAAAATGCCCAAAATCTGGTTTTAATACAACAAATGGTTGAATGCCACTACCAGGCTTATTGTCTAAGACTTTATTGTATGGACCTACTATTTCACTGAAGTCATGATGTCATTGTGAGGATTCAAATCCCTGTGTAATAATTAAAAATCAATTTCTGCTAATTATGCATTGCCCAAAACCAAGCATGAATTGGTTAAGATATAAAAGAAAGCACATTTTCTAATAGTCATTGATAATGGATACATAGTGGTTTGATCACCTTTGATATTTTACCTCTGTTTAATAGTGCAGTTGCACCAATTCAACAGTTTTTGGTCCCACATTTATACTTTTACATGCCCTTGTAATGTCGTCTTCTTGTATATATGTTGTTCTGTAATTTTTCTACTTTTATTTGTAGAGTAATTTTATAATTCCGGTATTAAAAAACAAACAAAAAGGCAAATATAAATATAGAATAAATGGAAAATTGATAGCTTGGGAGTAGTGAGAAGCAGTGGAGGAGAATCACATCCCCAATGCCATTTTACTGCTGGCATGCTGGCACAGAAGTGGAATAGGCCTGTCACACCAAAGTAGGTGAAGGAGAATGTTGTGGGATTGCAAGCTATTGATGGATTTTAGCTGTCAATAGTAAGGGACAGAAAAATCAGTGAGAAAGAAGTCCATCTGCAGGATGTGCATGGTGTCGTGCTATTGCCACTGTCACCAAAGGTGACAGGCCGGCTGCAATGCCATTTTGCCTGCCTTGTGCAATAAAATCCCAAATCAGAGTGTAATTCAATACTTTATTGAATCCTTTCCTTCTCATTTGGTACAATAAATGATTGCATATCATTAGCTCAGTTACGGAGGCCCAGGTGGTGCAATGGGTTAACCCTGGTGAGGGCAGGACTGCTGATTTGCAGGTTGGGTTACTGATCTGAAGGTTGCCAGTTTGAATCCAACTCAGGGAAAGAGCAGATGAGCTCCCTCTGTCAGCTCCAGCTCCCCATGTGGGGACATGAGAGAAGCCTCCCACAAGGATGGTCAAGACATCAAAACATCCAAACGTCCCTGGGCAACGTCCTTGCAGGCAGCCAATTCTCTCACACCAGAAGCGACTTGCAGTTTCTCAAGTTGCTTCTGACATGAAAAAAAACTCAGTTTATAATGACTTTTTCTGTGGGACTTGCAAAAAAAAACAAACAGTTTTTTAAATTAATGTCAAGCAAGCAAGGAAAAATGTGAAAAGGAAACCCCAGATGCTAGACTTGGACCCATGGATTCTTTTTCTAAAAGAAAACAACAGAAAGTTCATAAAAATAGACAGGTCTATGTGTGTGCTCATATCACATTCTATAGATAGGATTTTTTTTTCTGTTTGAAAAACTGCATTCATTTTTAAAAGGGAGTGTTGAAATACATGAGCATATATACTTTAAAATATGACACAGAAATTGGATTTGTGTTTTTTTCTGACTGTTTAAATAAGAACTTTCAAAGCTGTGAGATAAGCTGCTTCTGGCAAATGAAAAAAAAATTATGCAGAAGACTTGTCCAACATAACAAATAGCAAGTCAGTTACAGAGCTTGGGAGGTTATTCTCAAAAGATAATTAGTGACAGTTCTTGTTCCAAGCCCCTGCCTTCAGATACTTGTGGCTGCAATTTTTTATGACTGTGTTGCATTGCCACCCAAAAGAGAACAGAAAATAGAAAGCAGCCAGCAGCACAAGAAACAGCATGAGCCACCAGTAGAACTATCTAGTGTTTCCCCCATATGTCTATAAAGTAATGCTCAAATGTTATTATAACAGCCCCAAATTAGTTAAGCTATCCTTAATTAAGGAATTGTCGTGTGATATAGAGCTTTCTTATTGGAAAAGGAATTAATTACAATTGACTAGGTTTTTCTATCTGCTCTGGGCTGTGAACTTCCTATCAATCCTTGAAGAGTTTAGGGTCAATGCATATAAAATGGGCATTTGGTTTTCTGAAGGTAGCATGTATATGACATTGGAAATTAAGCAGTTTAAGCATTTTCACTACTCTAGATGTTATTATGAGTTGTATGCGAGCATGAAATGTAATGCACAGGTGGAGGAAGTGTAGTCCATGAATTATAGGTTGCTCATAGGCTATTTTGATTCCCTCTGAAGCCCCCTCAGCAAAATCACATGATTTTTTTAAGTAAGAGAAGAAATAAAAAACAATTTAATTTCTAAAAAAATGAAAACTGACTTTTTTCTTTCTCCATGTTTTTGTCATGTGTATACCATGTCAGATAGGGCTAAGATGTCTCTGCATCCCCTATGCATGCTGGTAGAACTTTACACTCTGCTAGTGGTACTACTGGAACATTGCTTATATATACCATATGTATTCATATATAAGTTGGCCTCATGCATTAGTCAAAGGCAAGTTTTGAGGCTAAAATTGGGGATTTTGATATGACCCATGAATAAGTTATGGGTCATTCTCAGAAAGGGAGATGCACCAATGCCAACTCATTAGGCCAGCAGGTCCTGGCAGCTACTACTTCCCTGTCCAGACATTAAAAAGACCAGAAGCTGCACTGTGGTGAAGAGAGTAGAGGGAACTACTGCTTATTTTAGCTTTCCCCAGGATGAACTTTTGCCACTCTACTCAGAGAAAAGATTTCTTTTTTGATAAGTACAGAACACACATTGGTCCATGGATAAGTTAACCCAGATTTTTGGTTTGATTTTTTTACTAAAATGTCTAGACGTATACATGAGTATATAGGGCAGTGGTGGCCAACCTATGCCACATGTGCCAGAAGGGACATGCAGCACCCTCTTTCCTGGCACACATGCTGTCACCTGTTCTCCGCTCACCTACATGCCCGCTTGCCATCCAGCCCCCCATTTGCTTGCCAGCCCCCCTGCTCACCTGCCCAGAAACAAAATATTGGAAAAAAAACTCACTGAAAATTCTGAATGAAGCCATAAAACCCATTGAAGCAAATCACTGTATGGCCGCTGCACAGCAGGAAGCTGAGAGCACATATGGCCATAGCAGGCAGTTGACACATTCAGGGAAGAAACAGGATACTCAGCTCAGCACGAAGATAAGCTAACACCTCCCCCCAGAAAGGAAATGACAGTGTTCCCATGAGAATGCTTATTTTCCCTTTTTTTCTTTGCCTGAATTGCTCTAGCACTGATTCGTATCAGGTAGGCTGTTTCTTGCTGGAGAAAGTAAGGAAAAACGGTATTCTAGATCAGATTGATCTGCACTCTGTGAATCTTTGTGACCACTATCTCAGCTTGAGACAGTTCTTGGGTGTCCATGTAGACACTCTGGAGCAAACTGGTTCTTTTTAATCCACATGCTGACTCACTTAAAATGGCAGCATAGAAGCAGTCTTAGACATCCTTACCTTTCAATATAATTTTAGGCTGATTGTACTTGCTAAATTGTGTAAGAGTTGACATTTATCCAGCATCAGTACTCGCTAGCACTCATTGAGTTTTCCTGGTCACCTTTGTTGTCACTTTTTTTTTTTAAATACAACTTTCTTTTAATCAGAATTAGATGATAAGTAGGACAGAGCTGGATGGCCCCAATTTGGCACTGAATCCTATTTTATATTTTGCAGCATTTACATGTATTTCTGTTTGTTTTTTTGTACTAGAAGTGGATTAAGAGCTGTATATACTCACCAGTCTATTTTAATGGCCTAACTAAAGTGGATTCCAAGTTACACAAAATCCAACAGTTGGCAAGGACTTCCACCATATGCTTTGAAGGGAAGTGAAGCTTACAGAAGCTTTGAAACCAAACTCTCTCACACAAAAATATTAAAATGAGATAATTTATTTTAGATTCTACCTGGTGAGTGATAAATATTCTACAGCACAACAAATAGCTCCCTCAAAAGTGTAGGTACAGGTCTTAAGCCATATAAGCTTTGGTAGATGTGTTTTAACATGATGAAGAATTGTTAAAATGAGAGACAGTTCATATGAGCCAGTCTACTTGGCAAGTGGAAAACTGTATGGAGAATCATGTGGCAAAGAAGTAAAAAGGATAAACATTCATGCTCATGTTTTGCCTCCTCAAAATCATAGAGTCACAGAGCTGAAAAAGACCACAAAGGCCATCCAGTCCAGTCCAGTCCAGTCCATGCCGGAACACACAATCAAACAGACAGCCATCCAGCCTCTTTTTAAAACCTCCAGAGAAGAAAACCCCAAGAAGGCAGCAGGGGTGTGTGAAATTCCAGAAGTCAATTTGGAGATATGAAGTGCTGAAATACGAACCAGGAAGGACCTCTCTGAAGCCTTGCCAAAACAAAACATGAGTCGCTGTATCTTTCGGCTAATTTCGGAAAAGATTTGTTGATTCGGACTTTTTTCCATGATAACAATACTCTGCTGCCCGGAGTAATGATGATTGGTGAGAGCAGCTGCACACTGTTTTTCCTTGTTTGCCTAGCCATAGCTTATCAGAAGAAGAAAGCAGATCACATGGCTTTTTGCAAAGTTAGTCTATATATATATAGCCCACACAAATTTTGAGATCTTTTAGGTGTGTGCACGATACCACTTTTCAAAATGGGATCTGGGAATTCTGGCCATTGTGGAAAACAATAGGGTTTGAATTGACTCAACTGAAACAGACCACATTGCAGCCGAAATCGGTTGTGCTGTGGCAGTAGCTATGCATGTAGGATTTTCCCACTTTGCTTGAGCTAATCAGAGCAAGAAAGTGCTAAGCTCATCTATACTAGGGTCAGCTCCTCCATTTTAATTGGGCTTCCTGGCGTTTGAGAGAAAGAGATCATGTGTTAACTAGATTCGTGGTCTATCTCAGTGCTATTGCTGCTTAGAATCACATTTTTACTCAATTCCAATCTTTTTCTTTGGCAATTTTATTATATTTACTTAGTCTCATATCTTTCAGTCCTTCTTTTAAAAGCTTTTTTACTATTTCGCTAGGGAGGTGTGGGTATGTGCATGTTTTGGGGGGCTGTAAAAGGGCTTTTTGGGGAGGTTGCTTAAGTATTTTTTTTACTTTTGTGGGAGGAAGGAAGGAGGTTTTGGGAAGGGAGGGGATAGCTTGACTCCCTTGAGTCCCTATGGGGAGAATACTAGTATTTCAATTTCAATCTTTCCATGGCCTTATTTATCTTCTTGATTTGTACTCTGACCCACACCTTCCTCCCCCCAATGTGTCCCTCCAAGTGTGGCCATTTTTATGCCACTAGCCCTTAAAATGACAGAAAGGGAAGCCTCAGAAGTTCACCCATTGCCACCAATGGGAAGGATCTTCCCAGAACGAAAATGGTACTTCCGGCTGGCAGAATGAGAAATGGCATTTTCCTCCTCCCAATTTCAGGAAATTCCCAAAAAAACAGAATGGGGGCCGACTGTATATTGAAACCAAAATTGTATGGGTTTTTTCCTAATTGCGCATCTCTAGTGTTTTTATTTTAGTTTACTCTGCTAAAAACAATACAACTAGGATTTTATTTAAAACTTTTTTTGCTTTTGAAACTTAAAGTGTGGGATAGGTTAGGGAAGTGATTTATTTAGCTGCCTCCCTTTAATCCCCACGGGGAGAAAGGTGGGATAATAATAATTCTTAAAAATAATACCTACCCAGCCCTACCTAACTTGAAGATCTTATACGTTTTGTATGTGAACTCCTGCACCAGCAGCCTATTCCTTCTGCCAATTTTTTTAAAAAATTACAAAAACAATTGAATGACACTTTCTGAAACTTGGCAGAAATGATGCCCTACTCATGTTCTGTCTCTGTGGAGAAATTGAAGAGATCTCTCATTTAATTTTTTTAAAAGAAATTTTATTTGTAAAAACTTTTTAAAATTTCCTGTCATTGTGGATAAATTAAAGTGGATACTTTTTTTTGCTTTCTTTTAAAAGACATTTTATTTTTAACATTTAAAACATTTCCTAAAAATTGGTGAATGACCAAAATGTTCTGGTATTTGGCAAGCTAACATTTCTAAATGTGGCCTACAAGTGTGGCAAGTTTCATCCTGATAGCCAATAAAATGACAAAGATGAACCTTATAAGTTTCCCCATTGGCACCAATGGACTGAATCTTGCCAAAACGAAAACGTAACACCCCCTTCTGAATCTCCTGGAATCTTCCATCACTAACTTCTCTATCTTTTCTTTTCTTGTTACTTCTACATCCGTGTATTACTAATTCTCCCTTAATACTGTAAAAAAAAAACCCTCAATATTTTCATTTTCTTTTCTTCTTTTAAATTGTCAATAAAAGGCATTTATTTTGAATGCATATCAGTGACTGAAATCTAAGCTGGCACCCCCGTCCTGGTGACAACAACAAGATTTTCAGCAACTGTGAGTAGCATTGCACTGGATCAGTTTCAATGGGTGAGTAGTGTTGATGCGGACAAGCTGCTGGGGCAAGGAAGGGGGACAACTTGCTTTCTTGATCCTTGCCCCTCTTGGTTGGTTGTTCTGATTGGAAATGCAATTCAATATCAAATACAACAAATTATTTATGCATCTCTCAGGCAGGGGAATTTTCCATCCTGTTTAAAAAAAGCAATAGTTAGATTGCTGCTGAAAAAGCCCTCTCTGTATCCCCTGGAACTTAATAATTACAGACCAGTCTCTAACTTTCCTTTTTTATGGCAAGGTGATTAAGAAGGCAGTTGCCCTCCAACTCCAGATAGTCTTGGATGACACACGCTTCCTTGACCCATTTCAAACCTTCTTCAGAGCATGATATGGAATTGAGATTGCTACAGCCGCCTTAGTAGATGATCTCCATCTTAACACTGACAGGAAGAGTGTGTCCCTGTTGGTGCTTCTAGACCTTTCAGTCCTCTGTCACCCAGAGGACCTTTTCATTGGCTGCTTCAAGACTGTGGAATGACCTGCTGGAAGAGCTCCAACAGCTAAATGAGTTGTCGGAATTTCAAACACATTTGAAGACCTATCTCTTCTGACAGGCTTACCTAGCTAGTTTTAATCCCAAATTTAAAACTCGAGTCTTATGTTTAATCTTTATTCTGGGTATTTTAATATGTATTGTGTAGAAATATGTTTTAATATGTGTGTTTTATAGAATGTTTTAGATGATTATATGCTTTTAGTGATGTTGTAACCCACCTTGAGCCGCAAAGACAGGTGGGTAAGAAATAAAATTAATATTATTTTTGTTGATATTATTAGTGGATATTTAGATATTTAACAACAGAGAAATATTTTTACAAATTAAATGAATGCCTAAATTAATTAATTAATAAGAAAATCTGAGGTATATTTATATGTATGTCAGTGAATATGTGTCTGAAATATACACTTGTAATTTTAAAGAATAACTTCGGTTTGAGATAATTTTCATGGCTGAACTCAATTCCAGTTTTTCTCTCTCTTTCCTTTTAATTTTTAACCAGAGGGCAAGTTTCTGTTTTATTGGAAGCATCCTTCCTCTGTTTATTTTTCTCAGGATTTGCTGAAAGTAGGACATGAAACTAGGACAGTCATTGATGTGCAGTAACATCCTAAATGTCTACGCAGACATAAGCCCCATTGAGCTCAATCATATTTACTCATAGGTAAATGTGTAGAACAGCCACTGAAAAGTTCGTCTTTGGAGGCTGCCAGCTTTAACAAATGTGTCCCTTCTCCATGGTCTTTTCTTGCTTGACTTTGCTGCAGTGGAGTAGAACTGCCGAAGAGTGAACTGTCAGCAGCCACTGATTTATAAGAGTGATTTACCTTCTGGAGAGTGTAATTATGTTCATAGTTAAGAATTAATCAGGTGAAAGAATTATGGAATAATCACACTCCTGACTTTGGAAGGACAAAGTAGATTAAAAGCATTACAGTTTCACAGGGCCATTTTGGCAGAAAAGTCTTTCGTTTTTCTTGAATACATAGAGAAGATCAGTTTTCTATAAGTTGTCACCTTCATTTTGAAAGAAACAGATGAAATGTTGAGCAGAAATGGATGATAAATGGCAATTGACACAAACAATTATGCATCCAAGAGAAGATCAGTTTAACTAAACATAATGCTTTTAAAAATGCCTTGCTGTTAGTCAATCTGGGATCTTGAATTAAATGCATTTATAAGTATCTTGGATATATTGTGAGATGTCTACTTGCCTGAGATAAATGGTTTTCTTAATTAAAAAGAAGTATTTGATCAATTTCCATCTAAATACCTTAAGGCACTAGATCCTGTCTGATCTTGAAAGCTAAACAGAATCAGACCATATAAGTTCTTGAATGGGAGACCACCAATAAATACCAGGCATTTTAGGTTATATTTAAAAGGAATGAACTGGCAAAAACTACTCCTGAGTATTCTGATAAAACAGAAGTCAGGAAGGAAAACGCAGAAGATTACTGTCCCTTGGCAAAATTCCCAGAAGAAGATAAGGAGATAAAATCACTCAAAGTCAGCATAGCAGAGATGCAAGAAGATTCATTCTCAAGAAGATTCACCAGATTTGCTTTCTGGGAGCGACTGGTTACAAACATAGCCAAAATCTTACATTTCATCCAATATAGAAATAGTGAACCTACTTCAATAGATGACAGAAAGGATGCAGAAGCAAAAAATAATTCAGATTATACAATCAGAAATGCACAAAAGAAAAATGCAATGCCTTAGGCAATAGCAACCTCTGCCTAAGACGAGTTATTTAACCCCCTTTTTAACAGTTCTGGTCTGTAGAATGTCCTAATCTACTCGTCCCAAGCCATACTTAGGCTAGAAAAAAAATATTCTTGTATTGGCATACAAAGGTACACCACCAAGGCAGACTTTCCATGAAAGAAGTCATGAGAAGTACTGGAATTCAGATTTTCAGGTTAAAAAACTAGTGTCCAGAGTCATCTTTAGCTGTGTCACTTACAAGAGACTTAGAAGAAAGCATCCCCTACAGATCATGCCTGACCTGCCGAAGGATCGTGTCACTGTGCAAACACTCTTCACCAACATTGGCATTGACATCTTCTCCCCATGGACAAAATTTACCAGAAGAAAAGAATAGATGACTGATCTCAGACAAGAGAATCTCGACTGTCCAAATCATAGCCAGGTACAACTCCAAAAGGACCGTGAGCATAATATAAATGGCCACATGAACACTGGAAGTGATCCTGTGTTATCGCAAATGAGTAAGTCATATGAACTTCCACCCTGATGGCTCAGATGAGTGGAGTGAAGTCTGTAAAGCAAAGCAAATACCACCAACTCCTTAAAATGGTGAGTGCTGTGAGCAAATCAGTTAATTCTATACACAAGAGAATGCACTATGTTTTATGCCCTTTTGAACTACCAATTAGGTGAAAATTCTCATACCCTGTTTCCCCTAAAATAAGACATCCCCTGAAAATAAGACCTAGTAGAGGCTTTGCTGAATTGCTAAATATAAGGCCTCCCCTGAAAGTAAGACCTAGCAAAGTTTGCATTAGGAAGCATGCCCGCCAAACACAACACCAGAGCATGTAGGATCGGTAAATGTACATACCATAGAGTGTTGTACATGGAAATATTGGTAGTAACAAGAAGTTCTTGATAGGATTCACAGTTTGTCTGGTTATGCTGGTTTATGATGACAACTATTGTACAGTATATAGTAAATGTTCATTTTTTGTTCAATAATAAATGTGAATTCTTCATGGAAATATAAGACATCCCCTGAAAATAAGACCTAGCGCATCTTTGGGAGCAAAAATTAATATAAGACACTGTCTTATTTTCGGGGAAACATGGTATCAACAATGAAGAAAGGAAAGCATCAACTGACACACCTGTTTTAGACTTGCTTAATCTCATTCGTGGCAACTATACATTCAGGCTAATGGTAGTTGACTCCGACGGAGTGGCTAACTCCATGTCAGTTCTTCTGAAAATCAACAATATAAGACCAAAACAGGGAATCAGCTTGCCTCTAAACACCATCACACTAAATGGAAACCAGAGTAAAGACAAATTGATCATAACAGAGAGAGTGAAGAGTCCATATCTCCAGTTGTCTTCATTGAATGAAGAGATTATGCATTGCAGTTGAAAATCACTGATTCTACTGAGCAGCGATCCATAGCTTAAGTCACAGTAATTATCCAGCCTGAAAAGGATAACCCACCAAGAGCCGTGACTGGTCCTGACAAGAAGTTGGCTTTTTTTTGTCAAAAGTGCTGTTTTATCCTATCCAGCTGCCGGGGACCAAAGTGCTGTTCTTGATGGAAGCAAGAGCACAGGTGACTTTGGCATTGTTTACTATCTTTGGGAGGATATCAGCAGGGCAATTTTGTTTGCAAATGGAAAAAGTTGACAGTACCATAGCGAACTATGGACTCAAAAAGACAGCACAGCTCTCGGAACATGAATATAGGCCAGAGGGCTGTCGATTTGTTTGCAGAGACTTCTGTGCAGATGTTGCCTTAAAATCAATATCTATACCTCAAGAGGCAATCAACCTTTCTAAAAAACAAAACAGATGTTAGCTACAGCTAATATAGGGCTACACAAGATAGTTTCAGGCAACACAGAAGTGTCGAAAGCCTTCCCTGAAGAGGATAGAACGAGGGGAGTGAAAATGTTAGAGTTAAGACAAGAGTTCACACCAATTCAAAGGAGCTTAGACATGTGTTGGAACTTTTAAAGGGGTAGAACTTAGTAATATGTTTTAGATGGGGAATGTCATGCCTCCACAAACACCTTTACTGTTTCTCCTCTATTTGAGTTCCCTTTTAGCTACAGGGGATTAGTATTTTATGTATAGTTATTGTGAGAGGGCAATATAGATAGCCCCTTTTCTTTAAACCACCCCCTTTTCCTGCCCTTTAAGAGTCCTCCCAAGGGTGGAGCCTTAGACCCTTTTAGCTTCTTTTGGAATTGCCCATTTTGCAAGTGGAAGGTGAGAAGAGAGGAAGGCTAGGAAGATCCACAAAATAGCACATCAATGTCAGAGCCATTTCAAGTCAAGTTGGAGTTAAGTCAAAGTTGAAGTCACTTTAAGTCAAGCATCAGAATAACTCCAGAAGCAGATAGGGATCAACAAGAGAAGGAACAGCAACGGAGATAAATAATCAAGAGCCTCTCTTTTAAGGACTTTGCTAGTTAGACCTGGGAGGAGAGAGGGCTTGAGCCATTTGTTAGTCATTAAATCCATGTTGACTGAGCATTCTCTGATCTGAGGGTTGTTGTATGTCTTTCGGGCTGTGTGGCCATGTTCCAGAAGTATTCTCTCCTGACATTTCGCCCACATCTATGGCAGGCATCCTCAGAGGCTGTGTGGCATGGATAAACTAGGCAAGGAAAGGAACAAATATATATCTGTGGAGAGTCCAGGGTGTGGCAAGAGTCCTTTGTCACTGAGAAGCCAGCATTAATGTTTCAGTTAATCACCTTAATTAGCATTGGAAAGGTTTGTCTCTTGCCTGGGGGGCATCCTTCGTTCAGTCATTAGCGTCCTTGGGTCTCCTCTGCCCTCAGAGTGTTGGTTCCCATCTACTGTTTTGATTTTGGAGGGTTTTTTAAAATACTGGTAGCCAGGTTTTGTTCATTTTCATGGTTTCTTCCTTTCTGTTGAAGCTGTCCACATGCTTGTGGATTTCAATGGCTTCTCTGTGTAGTCTGACATGATAGTTATTGGAGTGGTCCAGCATTTCTGTGTTCTCAAATAATATACTGTGTCCAGGTTGGTGTCAGAGCGCGCGGTTTGGATAAACACACATGCAGCAGAAGATCAACGAAGAATAACTGGCACCAATAAATAGGCTGAAGCCTGTTTGGCTTTCTACAAAAAGTTTACTTACAAACGGAAAACTCTCAAGACGACATATACATACAGAGTGCAAATAGGCAGAGAGCAGAGGGCAGAGGGAGGAACAGATAACACAGCAAGCTATTTATAATCACCTCTGCTGTCTGATGCAATACACAGTTAACTCTTTACACACTCGCATAGTGGACAGCAGACAGCATGATGCAATCTCCAGCTCACATTGCAACACTATAACTCAATTACATTTAAACAACTCTATATACAATCATTCCCACTTCAACAATTCCCCCTCTTTAAATGTAATTTAGTCATCACAGTTATATACACAGCTCAAACACATTTCAATCATCTTCTTTTACATTCATAACATAGTTACACTCTGAATGTCTAACTTTGCAACTGAGGTTAAGCAAACATATACAAAATTTCTTCTTACATGTATGGGGAACACTTTCACAAATTTACAATTCATTTCACACAATCACCAACAACTATAGACTCATTCTTCAACAATTACAAATCTACCTCTACTAACAAAATCTTTTGCCACAGGTGTTTTATGAAACTTCGTTGGATCATATGTATATGGTACTAAAGCATATCTCTTCTTCTCTACACTAACATGACTCAAATTTACCTCTTCTTTAGCTTCTTGTTTCACCTGTGTGTCTACACCTTTGTTACTAGATCTTCTTCTTGTTCCTTGTTTCTTTGGTGTACCTTGAATTGCTTTCTTTGGTGTTGTGCATTCTGATTTCACTGACTCAATTACTTTCTTAGATGTTTCTTCACTTTCTACATTGACTTTAGCTCTCTGAAAACCATGTAACTTATCTACATTGGAATGTATGTTATTCCAATCCCTGGGTCTTTCAAAATAAGCCATCTTTGACAATTTCACTTTGGTAGGTGTCTCTAAGAACTTGTAAGACTTTTTACTGTACCCAATGAATGTCATTTCTTTGTATTTTTCTTTCTTATTTGCTCTCTCACTGGCTGGGATGACTATATTTGCTCTCTGGCCAAATATTCTCAAAAACTTGTAATTTGCTACATGATCATACAACTTTCAAAAAGGAATGTCTTGCACACACTCATCCCACAGCCTGTTTGTCAAATAATTACATGTATGTAACACTTCTGGCCAATAATTGTTAGCTATATGACTGTCTTTAAAGATACACAATTTCATCTCATTTAAAAGCTGTACTCTTTTTCCAGCAACACCTTCTTCACCTTTCATTTGTTCAATTTCAATCCAATTAATATTCTTTGACCTTAACAATGCTTTAAATTCACTGCCACAGACTCCTGCACCTTTGTGAATTATTAAAGTGTCCAATTTCTTTTCATACACATTTTCTACCAAACTTAGACAATCACTCAATTTTCTAGTTGCTTCTGATAAGTCTGCAAAGAAATAGGCATAACCAAATCTGCTCATTCTTTCTACAATAAGCATCATATATTTCGATCCACCAGTACTTTTCTCAAAAGGACCCTGAATATGTACATGTGCCTTCTCAAACATGCCATCCACACTTATTTTAGACCTCTTGTAAAACTTTACAGGCTCTTTCTTCACTTCATTAGATATGGCACAATCTAAATCATAGTTACATGACTCCGTTTTGTAATTAGGGCACAAATTAAGTGTCTTCCTTAATATTTCCATGCTAGCATGACCCATCACTCAGTGAAATAAATGCAGACAACGATCATGTTGAATTTGGCCTCCTACACACATAATTTCTACATTTTCACCATCAATACTGTTCATTTTTTCAAACATTTCATACATTCTGTTTCTTTTTACTCCTTTGCCAACCAATTTTCCTTCCCTATCACGAATATAGCAATAAATTCCTTTAAAAAACACTTTAAACTGTTGATCAGTCAATGTGGCTACACTTAACAAATTTGTCTTCATTTCTGGCACATACAATACTTTCTTCCAATACAATTTTAAACATGGAATATAACAGGTTCCGAATTTAGAAAACAATTTAAATGACCCATCAGCTAAAGTTACATTTGCTCCTTCCAAATCTTGTACATCTCTCAACAGAGAAATATCATTAGTAACATGATGAGTGGCCCCTGAGTCCAAAACTCATTTGTTACTTCTTTCGCTGTCTCCATCTTCATTTGCAGCCATCAAAACTCTTGGCTCAGGGTTGTTGTTCAGTCCACTTCTCCTGTGACCACCTCTGGTTTGGTGTCCTCTTTGATGTCTTTCTCTGCTCTGGCAATTTCTTGCTAAATGTCCTTGCCTGTTGCAAATAAAACATTTCCTTACAGCTCTCACACTCACACAAGCAGCTGTCTGGCTCGGCATCTCTGGAGTTGACTCCCCCTCGCTCTGGTAACTTCTCCCACATGAGGTTTCTTTTTCAAAACGTAGTCGTTCCACTTCCTCCAAGATCCTGGAACACACTAAATCCAGACTCAGATCTCCTTCTGGCACATTTTGTAAGGAATGCAACAGATGATCCCATTCAGCAGTTAAGCTCGACATCATAATATAAGCCTGTTGCTCTTTGGCAATCTGAACACCTCTGTTTTGGCATTCAATAAACAAATCTTTCATCCTCTTAACATGTTGCCTCACATCTGCCCCTTCTTCAAGTGTTGTTCTATAAAGTCTTTTAGTACAAATCATTTTCCCAAGAGTGCTCTGTCTCTGATGAACTTGCTTCAACACATTCCATACCTCTTGTGCAGTTTGCAAATTCTGCACATGAACTAACTGACGTGGCATTAAACTCAAAACCAATGTTGCCAGTCCTCTCTCATTTTTAACTGAGTCTTGTTCCGTTCCTAGAATAGTATTTTGTAGCCCTTCTCTGACTAACAGATGCTTCACATAAATGCTCCACTCCTTATAATTTCCATCATTTAACTTATCAAACACAGTCAAAGGATTTGAACTTGCCATTCTTGCCTTCCTGGAGATAAAGCCTTTAGCAGCTGACGAAACATACGCTCAGCACAGCCCAGCAGTCCTCACCTTCACAGGATTTTATGGCACTTTTATGGCTTTTCCTTTGAAGCTTCGCCTCGTAAATCACTTCGAAGCCCAGCACGCCCCGCTGCGAAGCACTGCTTTTTCTGCTACAGGCAAAGCTTGCTTCCACCGAAGACAAACTCTCCCCCTCCAGCAGGTTAAGCACGGCTCACCGGAATGGCTTCCTTCTCACAGCTCACAGCTCAGCTCACCACTCAGCTCCCGGACCTCTGGCGCCACACAGACTGGTCAGTATACTGGGTACACTGGAAACTGGTCTGGTTCTGGCACAGTCGCAGGTTCTGGAGTAGCAGACTCTGGTGCTGATCCAGCTGGTCCTTCTGGTCCCCTTCTGGATTCTTCCGAACACGGACACAGGTCTGCTGGTCCTTCTGGGCTGGAACTGGGTCAGAACCTGTGCATCTGGGCCCATAACCACTGTCAGAGCGCGCGGTTTGGATAAACACACATGCAGCAGAAGATCAACGAAGAATAACTGGCACCAATAAATAGGCTGAAGCCTGTTTGGCTTTCTACAAAAAGTTTACTTACAAACGGAAAACTCTCAAGACGACATATACATACAGAGTGCAAATAGGCAGAGAGCAGAGGGCAGAGGGAGGAACAGATAACACAGCAAGCTATTTATAATCACCTCTGCTGTCTGATGCAATACACAGTTAACTCTTTACACACTCGCATAGTGGACAGCAGACAGCATGATGCAATCTCCAGCTCACATTGCAACACTATAACTCAATTACATTTAAACAACTCTATATACAATCATTCCCACTTCAACAGTTGGTTCATCAAGTGCTCTGCTATGGCTGATTTCTCTGGTTGAATTAGTCTACAGTGCCTTTCATGTTCTTTGACTCTTGTTTGGGCGCTGCGTTTGGTGCTACGGTCAGCAAAATGCTACGGTCAGCGAAAATGCTACAAAAATGCTACGGTCAGTGAAAGACAAGAGGGATCCTCTCTCCTCTGCAGGAGTCTACCGGATACCATGCAGCTGTGGACAAGTATATATAGGGACCACCTTTCCAATGCTAATTAGGGTGATTAACTGAAACATTAATGCTGGCTTCCTAGTGACAAAGGACTCTTCCCACACCCTGGACTCTCCACAGATATATATTTGTTCCTTTCCTTGCCTAGTTTATCCATGCCACACAGCCTCTGAGGATGCCTGCCATAGATGTGGGCGAAACGTCAGGAGAGTATACTTCTGGAACATGGCCACACAGCCCGAAAGACCTACAACAACCCTGTGATCCCGGCCATGAAAGCCTTTGACAACAGATATTCTCTGATCTATTCCCTACACAGCCAGGCACCTTCCATTTAGACAGCTAGTGTGGGGGCAGAACACTAATGCTTTTATGTCATGCTGCTTTGTGTCCCCTATGGAGAGATAAAGTGGGGCATAAATATCATAATAGTATTAGTATTAGTAGTAGTAGTAGTAGTAATATAATGTCTACAACTATCAATGCAAAAAACTTTGGTAGACTTATCCGTGGGTCAACCTTAACTCTTCGCAAAAAAACAAAAAAACAAAAAAAAGATCCCAACCCCCCTTCTCTGAGAAGCAAAAGGCAAGAGTTCATCTGCCATAGAACCACTTCTGGCCTTTTAAAATGCCCAAAGAAATGGCAGTTGTGGCCAAGGCAGTTGATCCACTGAGTTTGCTTTTATGCTTCCCTTTTTCTGTGGAATGACCCTCGACTTATCCCCAGGTCATATCGAAATTAATACTTTTGGCCCCCAAATCTGCTTTTGATTTATATTTGACTTATACATAAAGTATATATAAAACTTTTTATTTTTCTGATTACAGCTTCTAGTTCCTAGAATATTAGTGGCCAAGATCATGAACACTACTCCTCTGTTACGTCAGCTCCACTAACTGCCAGTTTGCTACTGAGCTCAATTCAAAGTGCTGGTCATGGCCTATAAAGTCCTAAACAGTTCTGATCCAACTTACTTGTCCAAACGCATTTCCTCCTATGAGCCAATAAGAGCTTTAAGATCAACTGGGGAGGCTTTGCTCTCGATCTCATCTTCTTTGGAAGTACAATTGATGGGAACGAGAGACAGGGTCTTCTCACTGGTGGTTCCTCAGCTGTGGAACTCCCTCCCCAGAGACATCAGGCAGGCCCCTTCTCTTCTGGATTTTAGAAAAAAGTTAAAGACCTGGCTTTTTACAAAAGTGTTTGAAAAATAAGTCATCATGGAATTTGACATAGTCTGAATGAGGATTATGAGCAAGGATAATGGATGAATGGAATTATGTACGCTTATGTTTTAAGCTGTTTATTGTTCTATATGTTTATTGTTCTGGTTTGTTTAACTGTTTTAATTTATGGGTTATGTTTTATTGTTATGTTTTAATGGCATTGAATCTTGTCAGAACTGTAAACCGCCTTGAGTCCCCCACGGGGTGAGAAAGGAGAGGTATAAATGAAGCAAATAAATAAATAAATGCATCTTGTAATCCAAGCATTAATTTTTTCAAGCTTTATTCTTATAACACATAGGAAACTGAAGAATCTCATCTACACCATTTTTCTTCTTGGCAGACTATATTTCGGCTGGTATTCATTTTCTTATGGGACAAGCGTTACATACTAAATCCAATTTAATTTTAGACAGAGCCTAGCTTTTAGCAGTTTTACATAGTTATGAATTTTATGCAACCATAGCGGATATTCTGTTTTTCATGTACAATGAAACTTCGACTTGTGAGTGCACCAATGTACAAGTTTTCAAGATACTTGCTTTCCCCCATTGTTTTTTTAAATGAGAGCCAAGATCTGAGTTATGAGCTAGCTCCTTCTGCCTTTTGCAAGATGGCAACTGTACTGAGGGACTAAGGCGGATAAAGAAATTGGGAGAGGGGCATCCGTGGAGGGTAACTTTAGGATGACCCTTTCCTAACTCATTTGGCACATTCTGCAAAAAAAAAAAAAAAAAAAAAAGCTCAAAGGGAGCCCAAAACCACCTCAGACACTTAAAAAGAGAGTGTGTGGGGTGTATGTGAGGAGGAAAACGCTGACACTTCCCTTCCCCATCAATCATACCTTTACAACACAGTCATCTTGCTAACTACAAACGTTGTGTGCTCCCCCCACACACACTGTGCCAGAAGATTGATTAGAATTCTTCGAGAAAGGGCAGGAAGGAGTGCATGTGCTCCTTCACTCCCAACATTGGCCCTCTGCGTCCTAGTGCACAGGTGCATGCTCAGACACCCATAGACAGAGACACATGCGTACATGTGCTCTGGCAAGAGAGGGAGGGGGAACGGCACTGGTGAGAGAGAGAGAGAGAGATGGGGGGGAGAAAATGTGAAGGCTGTGAAAACTGTCGGGTATCTTTTTCCTCTTTGCATTTTTCTCCCTGTGTTCTCCCCTTTCCTAGGCCACCTTCTTCACCTGACCGTGCCGCACTATGTAGAGGAGCTGAGGAAGGTCCCCCTACAAACCCAGGCCCCCAGTGGAGGAGATGCACTTTACCACAGACCTGCTCCCCCCCCCCCCCCGTGCTATCTCTCTCTTTTTCTCTCCTTCTTTGTGGCTGCACAAAGGAAGATGAAGCTGCCCCTGGTGCGGGTGAGCAGGGGGGCTAATGGCAGCAGGAAGGATTCCCTTCACTCCCCCCCCCCCAAATATTCCATCCATCCACCAAGGGACTCTGCACTGAGGCCCATTGCTTGGGGCCAGAGCAGGTCACACAAGGCCAGTTAGAGAATTTGAGAGGAGCCTCTGCAATGATGAGAAGAGCTAGAGATGGAAGACCATGCTGGTGGTGGTGGAGGGAGAGGAGGAGAAAAAGAAGGAAGGAAGGGCTGAAGCCCCTGAACCCCACAGGGCCTTGGAGTGGATGACCTCCTTTCTAATCCGTCTCTGCCTCTGAAGGTGGGCAGTGGTGGGGAGGCCAAGAGGGAGCCACTCAGGGAGGGAGGGAGGGAGGGAGGGAGGGAGCGAGGGAAGGAAGGAAGGAAGGAAGGAAGGAAGGAAGGAAGGAAGGGGGGGAAGGGCTGGCCAAAGCCCCTGAAGTCTGTGGGGCCTTGGCAAATGGGTTTAATAATTTGTTCTGTGGCTGAACTCTGGAACGGATTAATAGAATTTCAATACGAAAGTTTGATTTGATATAGAGCAATTTGGGTTAAGTGCTCAATCACAGAATGAATTTAATGTGTAAGTCAATGTACTGTATTCCCTTCAGCAAATCTAATAAGTGAAACTTGTATGTATTTCACCTGGTTGCAAGGATTGCAAAGGGGAAAATAAAAGACTGGCACAAATATTTTGCTTGCAAGCCTAAAATCGTTGAGACAAGGAGATGGACTGGACAGGAGAGAAGTTCACGGTTTCTTGATTGTTCTTTTAAATTACTGTGTGGTGAAGGTTAATGGTCATTGTCATTAATAAGGGAACTTGGTAGTTGCTGAGTTAGGAGTTAGAGAGCAGCAAAAGCAGAACCTTCTTTGCTTAATTAATTTTTATTGGTAAGCCACTATTCAGCTCATATAGTAACTATTACCTCATTTTTTTCCAGGAGCTTTGACCCAAAGCTACACCATCATGATGGAATAATTCAGCCACAATGACAAGCCCACTTTTCATAACTGACAGAAGCAGAAGGGCTTCTGACATCACATAATTATGGGACCAGATACTAAACTGCTCCAAGAGCTGCAAAGTTACACAAGTGCCTGCTAATGCCTTCCCTCTCTCTCTTAAAACATCTCCTTAATTGCACATAAATTTCATTTGTAATAGGGATCTTACATACCCTCCCCCCATTCTATGGTCAGAATCTTTCTGAGATGTTACAACATAAATCCTAGTGATGCTGGTGGCTTTACTACCTGAGGAGGTATCCAGTTCTGGCAATCTCAAAGGTGGCTTTGAGATTGAAGATTTATGCCCCAAAGACTAATCATGGTAAAGTAGTATTCATTTCTTCCTTGTCCTGTCTTTCTCTGTTTTGAGACCTAAAGTGGCCAGTAATACCACAAGTCTCATTCAGTATAACACAGCTTCACAGAACTCTTATATCACAGTACTGAGTGTTATTGGGAACTCTCAAATACCATTCTACACAGTCATGAAGAAATTGTATTTATGTGAAGAAACTGTTATGGAACTTGCTTCTATCTTAAATATGGATGGGGAAATCTGTATAAATTAACCAATATAATTTCCTTAGAGAGCCAGCATGGCATAGTGGTTTGAGCATTGCATTATGACTCTGAATACTAGGGCTTGAATCCCCACTCAACCATGGAAACCCAGTGGGTGATCTTGAGCCTTTTTAACAAATTCAGAGGGGAAAAAGGCAACTCAGTCTCTGAACAAATTATGTTAAGAAACCCTATGATAGCTTCACCTTAAGATTGCTTTAAATCAGAAATGATTTCAAGGGATGCAGCAACAAATTTCCATAGATAAAGCTACTGAAGGTGAATCATTCTTTAGTGTATGAAAAGGACTGGAGTATTTTAGATGTTCTTCAATTGCCTTCCCTGCCTTGTTTTGTGTCCTTATATCTAAAGCAGTTTTTTAAAAGCCCAAAGTGTTTGAAAAGTCACCTTTCAGACAAATTATTCATTCTGTTGTGTCATGTTCTCAAGGAGACTCCACTTACAGCTCTTCATTGGGGAAGGAGGAGAAATCCTCTGCCAAAATAAATGGTCCTTTATTTACAGACATATTTCCCTAGTGTTCCTCAAAAGGCTCATTGAAGCTGAAATTCCATCTGTCCCAGAGGTTGCAAAGGTGCAGCAGTCCATTTACTGAATGACGCAGATGAGTATTAAAGTAATAGCCTGCATATCATTGCATGTAATTGTTAAGTATAATTATAATCTTTTATTTCACTCTCTTTCTAAATTGCCACCCTCTGTAAAAAAAATATCACATCTGGAATAATTTAAATGATTTTAGAGGTGCAGATCTCTTGTAGAGAATAATACATTTGACTGAGAGGGACAGCAGAGGAATACCCAGGAAAAATATCAAGAAATTGCTACCTAACTAATACTACAATTTTGTGAAGTCATTTAGCTACTGTAAATTGCTAGGGGAATTATTTTCAGCCATCTAAATCTGAATACCTATTTTTAACGGGAAAAGAAGAGAAGACTTGCAAACTGACAATCAATTTCCTGTATATTTCAGAAATGACCTTACCAGCCTACTCCCAACCTGCAACACTCTAAATGTTTTGGACTATAGCTCTTATAATCAAATTTTTTGCCATGATAGCTGCAGATGGTAGGAGCTATAGCCCATGGCCCTTCCCATGCTGCCCCTATATTCCAGGATTTGATCCCAGATTATCTGGCAGTAGAGACTCATATAATCCAATTTAAATCAGATAATCTGAGAACAGATTGTGGGACATAGAGCAGTGTAGAAAGGGCCCAAGATACAGATGAGGAGAAATTACCTGAGGTCAATATGTAAGCCAGAGGACTACTGAACAACATGCTGAACAGCAGCATGGATCTTTGGATCTCACAACATTCACTTATCTGTTAATGTTAGGAATTATTATAGTTTCTAGTATACAGAGGGAAACTGGTGGTTTTTTAAAAATAATAACTGACACTGACTTGCTCAAAACCTATTGAGATGTGAGATTTGCCATTATTCATCCTTCTGAGACTGACAAATTTTTTTCTTCAATGAGAACTGCATTTGGACCATACTACAGGGAACACTTATGCCTGCATATCTAACTAACAGATGTTAAACCAGAAATTATGCCTTCATTTGATAAATCTTATTTTAACTAAGTTT